>NC_088404.1:52872315-53079815 GCF_034236695.1 Oncorhynchus nerka | reverse complement strand
TCTACACACAATACCACATAATGACAACGTGAAAACGGGTTTAAATTTGAGCAAATTTCTAAAATATAAAAAGAAGTACCTTATTTACATAAGTACACTGCTCAAAAACACTTAAACAACACAATGTAACTCCAAGTCAATCACACTTCTGTGAAATCAAACTGTCCACTTAGGAAGCAACACTGATTGACAATAAATTTCACATGCTGTTGTGCAAATGGAATAGACAACAGGTGGAAATTATAGGCAATTAGCAAGACACCCCCAATAAAGGAGTGGTTCTGCAGGTGGTGACCACAGACCACTTCTCAGTTCCTATGCTTCCTGGCTGATGTTTTGGTCACTTTTGAATGCTGGCGGTGCTTTCACTCTAGTGATAGCATGAGACGGAGTCTACAACCCATACAAGTGGCTCAGGTAGTGCAGCTCATCCAGGATGGCACATCAATGCGAGCTGTGGCAAGAAGGTTTGCTGTGTCTGTCAGCGTAGAGTCCAGAGCATGGAGGCGCTACCAGGAGACAGGCCAGTACATCAGGAGACGTGGAGGAGGCCGTAGGAGGGCAACAACCCAGCAGCAGGACCGCTACCTCTGCCTTTGTGCAAGGAGGAGCAGGAGGAGCACTGCCAGAGCCCAGCAAAATGACCTCCAGCAGACCACAAATGTGCATGTGTCTGCTCAAATGGTCAGAAACAGACTCCATGAGGGTGGTATGAGGGCCCGACGTCCACAGGTGAGGGTGGTGCTTACAGCCCAACACCGTGCAGGACGTTTGGCATTTGCCAGAGAACACCAAGATTGGCAAATTCGCCACTGGCGCCCTGTGCTCTTCACAGATGAAAGCAGGTTCACGCTGAGCATGTAACAGACGTGACAGAGTCTGGAGACGCCGTGGAGAATGTTCTGCTGCCTGCAACATCCTCCAGCATGACCGGTTTGGCGGTGGGTCAGTCATGGTGTGGGGTGGCATTTCTTTGGGGGGCCGCACAGCCCTCCATGTGCTCGCCAGAGGTAGCCTGACTGCCATTAGGTACCGAGATGAGATCCTCAGACCCCTTGTGAGACCATATGCTGGTGCGGTTGGCCCTGGGTTCCTCCTAATGCAAGACGATGCTAGACCTCATGTGGCTGGAGTGTGTCAGCAGTTCCTGCAAGAGGAAGGCATTGATGCTATGGACTGGCTTGCCCGTTCCCCAGACCTGCCACCTCATCAGGAGCATGCCCATGCATTGTAGGTAGGTCATACAGGCACGTGGAAGCCACACACACTACTGAGCCTGATTTTGACTTGTTTTAAGGACATTGCATCAAAGTTGGATCAGCCTGTAGTGTGGTTTTCCACTTTAATTTTGAGTGTGACTCCAAATCCAGACCTCCATGGGTTGATAAATTTGATTTCCATTGATAATTTTTGTGCGATTTTGTTTTCAGCACATTCAACTATGTAAAGAGTACTTAATAAGAATATTTCATTCATTCAGATCTAGGATGTGTTATTTTAGTGTTCCCTTTATTCTTTTGAGCAGTGTATTCAGACCCTTTGCTATGAGACTTGAAATTGAGCTCCGGTGCATCCTGTTTCCATTGATCATCCTTGAGATGCTTCTATAACTTGATTGCAGTGCACCTGTCTATATAACGTCCCACAGTTGACAGTGTATGCGAGAGCAAAAACTAAGCCACGAGGTCGAAGGAATTGTCCGTAGAGAATTTTGTCGAGTCACAGATATGCGGAAGGGTACCAAAACATTTCTGTATTATTGAAGATCCCCAAGAACACAGTGGCCTCTTTCCTTCTTAAATGGAAGAAGTTTGGAACCACCAAGACGATTTCTAGAGCTGGCCGCCCGGCCAAACTAAGCAAACGGTTGAGAAGGTCCTTGGTTAGAGAGGTGACCAAGAACCCGATGGTCACTTTGACAGAGCTCCAGTGTTTCTCTGTGGAGATAGGAGAACCTTCCAGAAGGACAACCATCTCTGCAGCACTCCACCAATCAGGCCTTTGTGATAGAGTAGCCAGACGGAAGCCAGTCCTCAGTAAAAGGCACATGACAGCCCACTTGTAGTTTGCCAAAAGGCACCTAAAAACTGACCATGAGAAACAAGATTCCTTATTCTCATGAAACCAAGATTGAACTCTTTGATCTGAATGCCAAGCGTCACGTCTGAAGGAAACCTGGCACCATCCCTACAGTGAAGCATGGTGGTGGCAGCATCGTGCTGTGGCAATGTTTTTCAGTGGCAGGGACTGGGAGACTAGTCAGGATTGATTGAAGGATGAATGGAGCAAGGCACAGCGAGATCCTTGATGATAACCTGCTCCAGAGTGCTCAGGACCTCAGACTGGGGTAAAGGTTCACCTTCCAACAGGACAACAACCCTAAGTACACTGCCAAGACAATGCAGGGAGTGGCTTCGGGACAAGTCTCAGAATGTCCTTGAGTGGCCCAGCCAGAGCCCGGACTTGAACCCGACATCCAACATCTCAAGATAGACCTGAAAATAGCTGTGCAGAGGTGCTCCCGATCCAACCCGACAGAGCTTGAGAGGGTCTACAGAGAAGAATGGGAGAAACTCCCCAAATACAGGTGTGGCAAGCTTATAGCGTCATACCCAAGAAGACTCAAGGCCGTAATCGCTGCCAAAGGTGGTTCAACAAAGTACTGAGTAAAGGGTCTGAATACTTATGTAAATTTGATATTTCAGTTTTACATTTTTAATACATTTGCAAAACTTTCTAAAAATAATGTATTTGCTTGGTCATTGTGGGGTGTGTAGATTGAGGGAGGGGGGAAAAAACGATGTAATCAATTTGAGAATAAGGCTGTAAGATAACAATATGTGGAAAAAGTCATGGGGTTTGAATACTTTTCCCGAATGGACTGTGTGTCATATTTGTTATTTTATTTTTTGTCAATTTCGACCAGCCAACCCAAATAAGATGGTCCGGCCCTTCTGTCATTGGCCAGATTTGCCAGACGGCCAATCCGCCCATGCACAACACCACCATAATGCTGACTCGGTACTGTTGTAAATATGACATAGGGCTTCCTGAGTGGCGCAGTGGTCTAAGGCACTGCATCGCTAGCTGTGCCACTAGAGATTCTTGGTTTCAGTCCAGGCTCTGTCGCATCTGGCCGCGACCAGGAGACCCATGGGGCGGCGCACAATATCCCAGCGTTGTCCGGGGTAGGGGAGGGTTTGGCCGGCAGGGATGTCCCTGTCCCATCGCGTGTGGCGGGCCGGGCGCAGCGCACGCTGACACGGTCGCCAGGTGCACGGTGCTTCCTCCGACACATTGGTGTGGCTGGCTTCCGGGTTAAGCCGGCATTGTGTCAAGAAGCAGTGCGGCTTGGTTGGGTTGTGTTTCGGAGGACGCACGGCACTCGCCTCTCCGTACGGGAGTTGCAGCGATGAGACAAAATTGTAACTACCAATCGGATACCACGAAATCGGTGAAAAAAAAGGGGTAATTTTTTATATGACATAACAGTTGGTATACAAACAAGTATATTCTAATGAATGGTCAAATTGCTAACTTGCTCAGTGAATGGCAGCCATTTTGTAACAGTGGCTTTCCATCTCCTATTTGACGCAGATCAAAAGTTTAGAGCCGTTCATCCTCACGGCTCACAGTGTGCTACTGCACTGCACCGCCGGGCCTCTCGGGCCACTATGGAACGTAAGAACTGTGGACACACTGTGTGTGTGTGCGTATGTGTGCGCGTGCATGAGCGTGAATGTATACATGTTTACGAGGGAGACCATCCCATCGCTTAAAAACACTTTCTGTGTCCATGGCTGTGTGTGGGCACTGGCTTGGCATTGACCCCTCTGTAACCCTTGACTCTCGGCTCCTTTGTGATGTGATTGGTGGTCCTGGCCTGGGATGGCGCTGCATTGCGTGTGCTGTGGTGGCTGTGGTTGGTTCGGGGGTTGAAAAGCTAGCCGGTTGCACCATCCTCCTGTTGATCTATCAAACATATCTCCTTGATATATCCCCAGTACAACGCAGCATGTTTACCCTAAACCCAGTTGGTTCAGAATATACTCTAGGAATACCCAAAAATATATATTTGTACAATTTATGCATTTCCAACACTGGGAGTATTGTAAGGAGGAGCCTAAGCAGTGTCTCATTCCATTTTTGTTTTAAAATCGGTTTGTCGTCCCATCTTTTTGTGATACAGGGACATAAATCTATGGAGATAAAAAAAATGTAATCAATGGGCATTGTCTTGAGTGGCGTTCATGCAAAGAGCTTCTTTGTCTGTGTCATATAGGCTGCATTTGTCAATGGCTATTTTCTTACTTTCTCTAAGTCATCATGGTTGGTTCACGGTTGGTTTCCTCATTGTGCTTTCAGTGTAACTTTTTAGTATCATCAACAGCCAATATCCCTACCAGAACAGGGGCCAGTTTATTAGGTACACCCATCTAGTACCGGGTCGGACCCACTTTGCTTACAGAACAACTAGAATTTTTGGGGGCGTGGAAACGTTGGTCAATTGGTATCAAGGGACCTAACGTGTGCCGGGAAAACATTCCCTACACCACCGCCACCAGCCTGTACCGTTGACACCAGGCCATGGACTCATGCTGCTTAGCCAAATCCTGATTCTACCATCATCAGGACCCAACAGGAACCGGGATTCGTCGAACCAGGCAATATTTTCCCACTCCCCAATTTTCCAGTGTTGGTGATTGGATGCCCCCTGGAACCGCTTCTTGTTTGTAGCTGATAGGGCTGGAGCCCGGTGTGGTCTTCTGCTGCAATAGCCCATCTGTGACGAGGACCAACGAGTTGTGCGTTCCGTGACGCCGTTCTGCACCACTGTTGTACTGCGCTGTTATTTTACCTGTTTGTGGTCCACCTGTTAGCTTGCACGATTCTTGCCATTCTCCTTCGACCTTTCATCAACGAGCTGTTTCCTCCCACAGGACTGGTGCTGACTGGATGTTTAGTTTGTCGCACCATTCCCGGGATAAACGCTAGACACTGTCGTGCGTGAAAAGCCCATTAGGCCGGCCGTTCCTGAGATACTAGAACCGGTGTGCCTGGCAACAGCAATCGCACCCCACTCAAAGTCGCTTAGGTAACTCGTTTGGCCCATTCTAACGTTCAATCGAACAGAACCGGGATGCCTGTCTGCTTGCTTTATATAGCAGGCCACGTGACTCACCATCTGTAGGAGCGAACCATTTCCGTGAACGAGGTGGTGTACCTAATAGACTGGCCACCGAGTGTACACAGAGCAACACAATTTGAAAATGTATTTCTTTTCTGGTCCCAAGGTGGTTGGAAGTCAGACGTTGAAGGAAGCAACGAGACCCGTCAGAGTAGCCGAGAGTGACGTGGATGTGAGTATGAGCCAGCAGCATTCCGCATTGCTTACACATGCACCCCCACAAATGCACAGACACACACACACTCGCTCTTTCTCTCTCTCTCTCACAACCCCCAACGACATTTTCACTCTATCTCTTGTCCCAAGGGAAATGTTTAGAGTTTTAGCTTCAAACCTTTCTGGAAGGGTAGGTACAGAGATGAGACTGATACACTGACTACCATAGACCCTTAAGGGGATAGAGTGAGCGATAAAAATGTAATAAAATAAGTCATCTAGGATTTAGTGAGTCTTTCAGTTCTATATTAGCATTTTTCAAAGTCAATTTGTTCTCCTTTCAGAGTGTAACTACACCAAAAGGAGTTGAAGAGTGTAGCGTTGACAGCTCCGCACGTTTGCCCTTTAACAATTTATAAGGAGGCCAGGGTTTTTCCCCCCATCCGCACTGAATATTTCACTGCATCAACCAAGCAATATTACTGTGCGTGAAGACATCACCACAAATAAATGATGCGCTCAACAGAATGGCAAATGGAACATAAACACTTATGCGTATGTTTTGTGCCTTTCGAAAGGTACCATGCGACCATAATCTAGCTATTTTCTCTCGTTTTCAAAACCACAGACAATTATTATGCAACTTTGATGGAATACTATTTGTTCACGTCGAGGGGTTGTGTGTTTGTGATCTTTATTGCTCCTCAGATGACCGTTGTCCACAAATGGCCCGTAAATTGAGAAATTAAAATCAAGCTGATCCATCCTTTGTCATGTTTGGGTTTCTTACTCTGTGTCCCAAATGGCACCCTGTTCCCTATACATTGCACTCCTTTTGACCAGGGCCCCAAGTAGTGCCCTGTATAAGAACAATGGTGCCCGTTGGTGACGCACCCTTAATCGGGGATTTGTTTAGGAGGACTCAAAGGTTCTGAGACACTTTGACAAAAGGGTAGCGTGGGATGTGGCGTATTTGCGTAAAGGGTTTGCTCTGCATAATTATCAGCTAATGAGACAGGAGAGAGGGATACGGACACACTTATGCAGGTAGACTTGCACACACACACACACACACACACACACACACACACAGGTGCGATGTGAGAGGGATGTACATGGAGGAAAGTGACACACACACACTGTAGGAAACCGTAGGAAAGATTGGTCTGTAACAGCCCTGTCTCTCTCTCTCTCTCTCTCTCTCTGTCTGTCTCTCGCTCTCTTGCTGTCTCTCTGTCTCGCTCTCTCTCTATGTCTGTCTGTCTGTCCCTGGCCTACAGGTGAAACTCAGCCGGTTATGTGAGCAGGACAAGACCCTGAAGGAACTGGAGGTCCGGATCTGCTCACTAAAGGAGGATAAGGTACTGACACTTCATCTCTATACTCATGTGTGTCTCACTGCATTTGGGTCCGTTTTGAATTAATCAGCCAAGGAATCAATGTCAAGTCAATGTGTGAGGTATACATATATATATTTTTTTTAATGATTCCAATTTAAAGGGTTTTATTTCGTTTTTTTTCTTTCGCTTTGACAAAAAAAATGATATTATCGTGTGCATTTCCCGAGTTGAACTGGAATTGACCTCGACTCTGCGGTCTCTGATATTGACCTCCTAACCCCTGACCCATCAGGACAAGCTGGAGTCGGTGCTGGACGTCTCCCACCAACAGATGGAGCTGTACAGAGACCAGGCAGCCCACCTGGAGAAGATAGCCTACCAGCAGAGACTCCTACAGGAGGACGTGGTGCACATCAGGGCCGAGATCTCCAGCGCGTCCACGGTGAGATCATCCCAGACACACCTGAACTTTAAGCCTGAGCCTTACCCGTGTCCGCGATGTTTAAGCCCTGCCTTACCCAGGCCCGATTTGCTTCTGCCAAATTTAAGGTCCCCTTGGCCGAAATCAGAAGTAACTTATTGCGTTAGTAAATCGGTTAGCTGCTCTTCTCGGTCTGTCACAGGCTCGCTGTGCGCGGGTCGCTCTGCATGCGCGCTGCTCATGACGCCTCGGGGAGTGTCTGTGAGTATCCATGGCAACGGCTCGGCTTGCTCTGCTAAGAGACGTGAGAGCGCAGTTAACTACTTTTCGTCACTCTAAACTCCGACAAAAACTCACGGAACATTATTTTCTTGTATTATGACGAGGCTGAAACACTGCGTTATGATCCTAGACAGATGTGACTGTATTGCCCAGTAGAGCACGAGCAGATGACTTCGCTTTCAGAATGTTACCGATCAATTTAGTGATGCCCGAGCCCTGCCCGTACCCTGGTTATTGATGAAAAAACGGGCCCGGCCCTAACCCGATCTACGTTGGGGCCCGTTGGAGCTCGGGTCGGGTAGCAATCAGTCAATCAAATGTATTTATAAACGCCATTTCAGCAGATGTCTCGAAGTTCTTATACAGAAACCCAGCCTAAAACCCTAAACCGCAAGCAATGCAGATGTAGGTGTGTGGTTCTGGCCAACACATTCCACTGTATATGTTTACGGAAACTGTCTTCCCCTGCTGCCTCATGTTATATGTAGGAGATGGCCCGGGCCTGGGAGGACTACAGCAGGCTGGAGAGCTCTGTGGAGCAGTTGAGGGCCGTGCTAGAGGCACACATGAACCACAGCGCCACCCATCAGGTCAGAGCCGGTACTACACCCCAGTGCTGTGCAGTGCTGCTATTCTACTCGATGGGGACAATGTCAACAGGCGTAGACGTGAACAGAACATTGAGTTCTTATTCACTGTTTTGAAGCGTGTACTGTAGATGGGGTGGGTCTACTGGGAAAAGCCTGTTGTGTGTGTGTATATAGCACAGTAGGAATCAGCTACTGTGTGTGTGTGTGTGTGTGTAGCAGGAGAAAACAGAGATAAAGCGGGAGCTGTGGAGGATAGAGGACGTGATGGCAGGACTGAGCTCCAGCAAAGCCAACTACAAGATCACAATCGACTCAGTGCAGAACCCAGGTGGGAGAAATCATCGCCCGCCCACTGTGTTTTACCATATTTTACTCAATTCAGATCAAACAACTTTATTCATCCCCTTGGGGGAATTCCCAACTACAAAACGCTACATGGGAGACAAACGACTAGGGTAGCTTTCCATGGCAAAAAGACAAATCTAGTCTCTCCATACCATGTGTTCGTGTTACGAAACCAACTGCACCAAACTACCTCCATATCCTAACACTTAACCATGACAGACCAACCAGCACAGAGGCCTTCATTTGTCTCCTGTGTGTGAAGTTGCACGTGTTCATTTGTCTCCTGTGTGTGAAGTTGCACGTGTTCATTTGTCTCCTGTGTGTGAAGTTGCACGTCTTCATTTGCCTCCTGTGTGTGAAGTTGCACGTCTTCATTTGTCTCCTGTGTGTGAAGTTGCACGTCTTCATTTGCCTCCTGTGTGTGAAGTTACACGTCTTCATTTGTCTCCTGTGTGTGAAGTTGCACGTCTTCATTTGTCTCCTGTGTGTGAAGTTACACATCTTCATTTGCCCGTGTCTTTCTATCCTCCAGAGAGGAAACTAGTGGCTTCAGTGCCGGACCCTGCAGTGCCTTCGCAAAGCGCGACGCCCCCCGTAGGGGAGGTTAGGCCCCCTCCTCGCAGCTCCTACACACTGCCTCACAACCCCGTGCCAAAATGGGTGAGTGGCAGTTGAGTTTGTAGATCTGGGTTTGCTGGGGGATGTTAACCTAGACATGGACCACAGTGGGTTAATAATAACAGCAGTTAGTCCTGCATTAAAGTGGATGTGTTCCATCAAAGTCGAGCTGCGTGTGGGTTTGGAACTACTGTACAAAGTGATTGTTTTTTAAACAAACAAATATTTGAAGTAAATGAGTTGAGAACACATGACCTGTGCTGTGAAGGGTCAGAATGCATGAAACACATTTAACAGTAAATGAGTTGAGAACACATGACCTGTGCTGTGAAGGGTCAGAATGCATGAAACACATTTAACAGTAAATGAGTTGAGAACACATGACCGGTGCTGTGAAGGGTCAGAATGCATGAAACACATTTAACAGTAAATGAGTTGAGAACACATGACCGGTGCTGTGAAGGGTCAGAATGCATGAAACACATTTAACAGTAAATGAGTTGAGAACACATGACCGGTGCTGTGAAGGGTCAGAATGCATGAAACACATTTAACAGTAAATGAGTTGAGAACACATGACCGGTGCTGTGAAGGGTCAGAATGCATGAAACACATTTAACAGTAAATGAGTTGAGAACACATGACCGGTGCTGTGAAGGGTCAGAATGCATGAAACACATTTAACAGTAAATGAGTTGAGAACACATGACCGGTGCTGTGAAGGGTCAGAATGCATGAAACACATTTAACAGTAAATGAGTTGAGAACACATGACCGGTGCTGTGAAGGGTCAGAATGCATGAAACACATTTAACAGTAAATGAGTTGAGAACACATGACCGGTGCTGTGAAGGGTCAGAATGCATGAAACACATTTAACAGTAAATGAGTTGAGAACACATGACCGGTGCTGTGAAGGGTCAGAATGCATGAAACACATTTAACAGTAAATGAGTTGAGAACACATGACCGGTGCTGTGAAGGGTCAGAATGCATGAAACACATTTAACAGTAAATGAGTTGAGAACACATGACCGGTGCTGTGAAGGGTCAGAATGCATGAAACACATTTAACAGTAAATGAGTTGAGAACACATGACCGGTGCTGTGAAGGGTCAGAATGCATGAAACACATTTAACAGTAAATGAGTTGAGAACACATGACATGACAGAATGCATGAAACACATTTAACAGTAAATGCTGTGAAGGGTCAGAATGCATGAAACACATTTAACAGTAAATGAGTTGAGAACACATGACCGGTGCTGTGAAGGGTCAGAATGCATGAAACACATTTAACAGTAAATGAGTTGAGAACACATGACCGGTGCTGTGAAGGGTCAGAATGCATGAAACACATTTAACAGTAAATGAGGTGCTGTGAAGGGTCAGAACACATAAATGAGTTGAGAACACATGACCGTGCTGTGAAGGGTCAGAATGCATGAAACACATTTAACAGTAAATGAGTTGAGAACACATGACCGGTGCTGTGAAGGGTCAGAATGCATGAAACACATTTAACAGTAAATGAGTTGAGAACACATGACCGGTGCTGTGAAGGGTCAGAATGCATGAAACACATTTAACAGTAAATGAGTTGAGAACACATGACCGGTGCTGTGAAGGGTCAGAATGCAGGTAAATGAGTTGAGAACACATGACCGAATGCATGAAACACATTTAACAGTAAATGAGTTGAGAACACATGACCGGTGCTGTGAAGGGTCAGAATGCATGAAACACATTTAACAGTAAATGAGTTGAGAACACATGACCGGTGCTGTGAAGGGTCAGAATGCATGAAACACATTTAACAGTAAATGAGTTGAGAACACATGACCGGTGCTGTTTAACAGAAATGAGTCAGACCGGTGCTGTGAAGGGTCAGAATGCATGAAACACATTTAACAGTAAATGAGTTGAGAACACATGACCGGTGCTGTGAAGGGTCAGAATGCATGAAACACATTTAACAGTAAATGAGTTGAGAACACATGACCGGTGCTGTGAAGGGTCAGAATGCATGAAACACATTTAACAGTAAATGAGTTGAGAACACATGACCGGTGCTGTGAAGGGTCAAGAATGCATGAAACACATTTAACAGTAAATGAGTTGAGAACACATGACCTGTGAAGGGTGCTGAAACACATTTAACAGAAGGTCAGAATGCATGAAACACATTTAACAGTAAATGAGTTGAGAACACATGACCGGTGCTGTGAAGGGTCAGAATGCATGAAACACATTTAACAGTAAATGAGTTGAGAACACATGACCGGTGCTGTGAAGGGTCAGAATGCATGAAACACATTTAACAGTAAATGAGTTGAGAACACATGACCGGTGCTGTGAAGGGTCAGAATGCATGAAACACATTTAACAGTAAATGAGTTGAGAACACATGACCGGTGCTGTGAAGGGTCAGAATGCATGAAACACATTTAACAGTAAATGAGTTGAGAACACATGACCGGTGCTGTGAAGGGTCAGAATGCATGAAACACATTTAACAGTAAATGAGTTGAGAACACATGACCGGTGCTGTGAAGGGTCAGAATGCATGAAACACATTTAACAGTAAATGAGTTGAGAACACATGACCGGTGCTGTGAAGGGTCAGAATGCATGAAACACATTTAACAGTAAATGAGTTGAGAACACATGACCGGTGCTGTGAAGGGTCAGAATGCATGAAACACATTTAACAGTAAATGAGTTGAGAACACATGACCGGTGCTGTGAAGGGTCAGAATGCATGAAACACATTTAACAGTAAATGAGTTGAGAACACATGACCGGTGCTGTGAAGGGTCAGAATGCATGAAACACATTTAACAGTAAATGAGTTGAGAACACATGACCGGTGCTGTGAAGGGTCAGAATGCATGAAACACATTTAACAGTAAATGAGTTGAGAACACATGACCGGTGCTGTGAAGGGTCAGAATGCATGAAACACATTTAACAGTAAATGAGTTGAGAACACATGACCGGTGCTGTGAAGGGTCAGAATGCATGAAACACATTTAACAGTAAATGAGTTGAGAACACATGACCGGTGCTGTGAAGGGTCAGAATGCATGAAACACATTTAACAGTAAATGAGTTGAGAACACATGACCGGTGCTGTGAAGGGTCAGAATGCATGAAACACATTTAACAGTAAATGAGTTGAGAACACATGACCGGTGCTGTGAAGGGTCAGAATGCATGAAACACATTTAACAGTAAATGAGTTGAGAACACATGACCGGTGCTGTGAAGGGTCAGAATGCATGAAACACATTTAACAGTAAATGAGTTGAGAACACATGACCGGTGCTGTGAAGGGTCAGAATGCATGAAACACATTTAACAGTAAATGAGTTGAGAACACATGACCGGTGCTGTGAAGGGTCAGAATGCATGAAACACATTTAACAGTAAATGAGTTGAGAACACATGACCGGTGCTGTGAAGGGTCAGAATGCATGAAACACATTTAACAGTAAATGAGTTGAGAACACATGACCGGTGCTGTGAAGGGTCAGAATGCATGAAACACATTTAACAGTAAAGCTGAACATGAAACCTAGATGACTCCCTTCTAATCAGCGGTTGTCTGAAAGCGTTTCCAGCTGACAAATCCTTGATTCCTCCCGCTTCAAGGTCCCTCCCCCTCAGGCTTCTTCCTCCAATGAGCTTTGAGGTACTTGACAATAAGAACCAATTGTGACTGACTTCCTGTATGGGTGTGGCTCTGGTACAGGCAGAAGATGAGGCTCCTCCCAGACCACCCCTGCCCTGCCTCTACGATTATGAAGACCCGCCCCCCGCCATCCCACCCCTACCCAAAGAGGCGTCGGTGGTAGTACGACACACGTCGGTTCGCGGTCTCAAGCGCCAGTCGGACGAGAGGAAGAGGGACCGAGAGAGCGGAGGGTGTGTCAACGGAGACTTTAAAGTCAGGACAAGCCTTTTATTTACACTTATTTTGTTATTGATTGCGAAGATGAGCCTTTGCTGTGCTTGCTGTGCTTACAACAGTGCTTTGCTGTGCTTTGCTGTGCGTACAACAGTGCTTTGCTGTGCGTACAACAGTGCTTTGCTGTGCGTACAACAGTGCTTTGCTGTGCGTACAACAGTGCTTTGCTGTGCTTTGCTGTGTGTACAACAGTGCTTTGCTGTGCGTACAACAGTGCTTTGCTGTGCGTATAACAGTGCTTTGCTGTGCGTACAACAGTGCTTTGCTGTGCGTACAACAGTGCTTTTATCGGGTACCGCTTGTGAAGTTGAACGGTCCATGGCGGCACTTATGGTATCAAAACCAACACTGCTGTTTTCAGCTATTGCCATCGAAGCCAGTCTTACAGGGCAATATCATACTGTCACGCAGCCGTGTTAACGCCCTCAGCATTGAAATCTCACTGAGGAGATGCATCAAGGTTGCATTCTATTCCAAAAAGCTGCCCTCTTCCCTCACTCACTAATCTTCATGCTTCTGAGAGACCTGCAGAGGACACATAGCGGGAATGAGTGGCTAACACACCTTTTCCAGTCGTCTCTGAAGGAGAGGGAATGAGGGTTGAGGGAAAGGCAACAACTTTTTGAAGTGGAATGCAGCCTTTACCTCATTGAGAGCAAGATGTATTGTATTGAGTAGTAAGTTGACTCAAACCTCGCGGATCTAGTTTGTGACAACTGCAGTATGATTGTGTGTCAGGTGGAGCTGCGGTCATACCTGAGTGAACCAGAACTGCCAGGGACGGGCCAGAGCAGCACAGGGTCTGAGGGAGGCTACCAGACCCTCCCAAACAAAGGTATTGTCAGCTAGCTTGCGATTCAGACCTGTGGATATGTTGACCTTCCACTCTTTGTCATTCCGTTTCTCTTCGGGGCAGTGGTGCTGTGTCAGAATGCCCCCCCCCAGGCATATCACAACAGTGTTTCCTGTTTCCTGTCCGTAACAGGTCTGTCGGGCTCATCGCCGAGGCTGAACCAGTCCAGTAACATCTCCTCCTACGTGACCCTGAGGAGGGGGGCGGCTGCCTCTGCAGAGAGTGTGAGTCACCAAACAGAGCCTGCTCTGGTCGAAAGTAGTGCACTAGGTAGGGATTAAGGGGAGGGTGAGTCACCAGTCACGACACAGGGGAAGGAACGAGATAGGAGCTTTATCCAAATCCATCAATCAATCAATTGTATTTATAAAGCCCATCAGCCGATGTTACAAAGTGCTGTACATAAACCCAGCCTAAAACCCCAAACAGCAAGCAATGCAGGTGTAGAAGCATGGTGGCTAGGGAAAAACTCCCTAGAAAGGCAGGAACCTAGGAAGAAACCTCGAGAGGAACCAGGCTCTGAGGGGTGACCAGTCCTCTTCTGGCTGTGCCGGGTGGAGATTATATAAAACCCTATTTGCTATTCATTGCACTACGTTTGACCGGGGCCTATAATTCTCTGGTCAAACGTAGTGGACTATGTAGGGAATAAGGTGACATAAGCCGTGCGGTAACCTCTTCTTCTTCAGGAGAACATTCACCAGACTGATTGGCTGTCTGCGCAGCACTGGGACGATTCGTTTGTTGTTTGTTTTTTGCTTGCTGTTTGCGCGGTGTGTTATAGGGACCCACCCCTCCGTTGGCGACTTCTGGCTGTCATAGAATCTGTTTGCAAATTACGTCCGGCACTCTGTTCAGAGGTCCGCTGAGGCTCGACAAAACCTACCGGCCTTTACACATACACTACAAACACCACCGAGCTGTGGAGCGTACGCCTAACTCGACTAACCTGGGAGCTTCGTTTAGTACTTTATCCTGAGACTGAAGAGGAATTAGTGTTGAGGATTCATTGTTGTTTTTCTTTCTTCCTCCTTTCCTTTACCCCTCTTCATATCACACCCCTATGTCACGACTCATCTCATCTCTTTCACTATGTTTCTCTCTCCTATCTTCATCTCTCTTTCGCTCTCTTTCTCTCTCTCCTTTTCCCCTTCTTTCGCCCTCTGTCTCCGTCTCTCTTTCTCTCTGTCTCTCTCCCTCTTTCTCTCTGTCTCTTTCTCTCTCTCCCTCTCTTTCTCTCTCCTTTTCCCCCTCTTTCCCCCTCTCTCTTTTTCTCCCTCTTTCTCTCTTTTTCTCCCTCTTTCTCTCTTTCTCTTCTTTCTTTCTCTCTCTCCCTCTTTCTCTCTCTTTCTCTCTCTCTTTCTCTCTCTCACACACTCACTGTACCAGGAGAGACCCAAGAGTGCTTTGGAGCAGCTGTACTCCTCTGGCCAGCAGCCCCAGCCTCTGGCCCAGGCCCCCCGGGGCCGCATGAGCGCAGAGGAGCAGCTGGAGCGCATGAAGAGGCACCAGAGGGCCCTGGTGCGCGAGCGCAAGAGGAACCTCAGCCAGGGAGAACGCCACTCCAACACTGCTCATCGTACCTCCTCCTCCACCAGGGCTCTCTCCTCCACTGACCTGGGCTCAGTACGTTACCCCCGCAGCAGAAGCAGGGACCACTGCCACTGTCGCGCCCCCGCCGAACCCCCCACATAGGCGCCACCACAATTGCTAACATGCTAACATCCCCTACTCACCCTCTCCCCCATGTGTAACCAATGGCACTAACATGAGTAAGCGTTAGCATCGTGCTAGCACGCAAAGGGCCGGTGGGACTGGATGGGACAAAGCCGTGGCTGGCTGGGCTTATAGAGCGGTTGGACTGTGCGTGGTGGAGGCTGCTTGGGAGAGTAGGGGAGGGGATATCTGTCGAAGATGGGGACTGTAAGACAGAGCTGTTCCCCATATGAAGGTGTATGGGTTGCGTTTACCCGATCACTGGTGCCCCGGTGCGGTACCTCACTGACACACACTGAATGTATTTCAAGGAGAAGAAGAGGGGGATTGGCTACAGGCATAGCTCTGCCTTCCCCCTCTCTCTGTCACGAGAAAAGAAAAGCCCATTCTATGTACATTTACACTTATGTACATTAGTATTTATTTACTGAGGGATATTTTCAGTAGCCTATACATTTGTAAAATTATATTTTATAGAGATTTGATAAAATGAGGGATGGGGAAATGTGTATCATTATTTGAACAAATCAACTCGGTGGGAAGTGGCACAAATCATTATCAAACCGCCCTCCTCCCTCCATCTTTCAAATGATATGAATGGAATGAAATCAAAGTGCCTTTAGTTCCCGGTGAATAATCATTCCTCTTCTCACAAGATTCACCTTCAGCCTCACCTTTTTCCACCCTGTTTGTCTTATGGCGTGCTATGGCTACCACAGAATCCCATTCAAATGAGCCTTCAGATAGTTGTCTTACGTCTGAGGTTTGTTGTGCGTGCCAACGTAGGAGAGTCCTTACGAAGACTAATTTAACCATCTAATATATTATCTAACACACAATCTTAACCCGATTGCTGTGAGATCATCAATACCCTCAAACTCCTTGCTACATTTGCCATCAACCCTTGTGTTCCCAAGCTCCTACTAACATTTGGCAACACGTAGTTCAACTCCTGCTGGTTACTAAATTTCATTTTGTAACGCTTCACCATAATAGCCAAGAGATTTTAGGCTCCCTCTTTTTTGGGGGGCATTTGAATCATTTCTTCCCCACCATGACACACTAAACAGTCGCTTATTCACAGTATTTAGTTTCTGCTACATCGACATTATCACAGCCTTTTATCACAAAGACTTTTGTACTTAACCGTGGTTGATCGCTACAATGGCGTACTTCTACGGTCAAGGTCATAGTGAGCGAGTATTAAACCTATTTGATCTGCTTCACTGCAAATGAAAGGACAGGGGGGGGGGTAAAAATGGCTGCCGCCAGCTTACCGTCAAGGCAGGTGTAAAATGGCTGCCGCCAGCTTACCGTCAAGGCAGGTGTAAAATGGCTGCCGCCAGCTTACCGTCAAGGCAGGTGTAAAATGGCTGCCGCCAGCTTACCGTCAAGGCAGGTGTAAAATGGCTGCCGCCAGCTTACCGTCAAGGCAGGTGTAAAATGGCTGCCGCCAGCTTACCGTCAAGGCAGGTGTAAAATGGCTGCCGCCAGTTTACCGTCAAGGCAGGTGTAAAATGGCTGCCGCCAGCTTACCGTCAAGGCAGGTGTAAAATGGCTGCCGCCAGCTTACCGTCAAGGCAGGTGTAAAATGGCTGCCGCCAGCTTACCGTCAAGGCAGGTGTAAAATCCACCATGTTGCTTTTCCCCGTCCCAATTGATTGATTGATTTTTTTTTAGCAGCGAGGATGTACAGACAATTGCACAGAGAAAGGAAGTCACTAGAGACACTAGCGAATGCTAAATTATACTGAGAGGCAACGCACAGCTCCTTCACGCCTGTTATTGTCCGATGTAGAGATTTGCGCTCGAGAATAAAATCATTTTGCTTAAAAAAAACGAAATAAAATCATCTCTGGCTGTGTGTTTCCATTTTTGCGGGGGTTTGATGAATATGTAATGCATGTATTTTCCCTGTGGGGGGGTCCTCTGTCCAGTGAGCACAATAACGCATGTGACGCACTTTCTCCTCACATCATGGGAGGCCTACACGCACTGGAGTGGCAATGATGCATGCATGGGTTTGAGGGCTAGGACACACACATAACAACACGCATACATGGGTTTGAGGGCTAGGACACACACATAACAACACGCATACAGTACAAACAGATATTTACTCGCAACACAAATGTGTTTATGTATGTGTTTGGAAAAGCAAATGTGTGTGTGTGTGTGGTAACAGGTTAATCAGTATCCTTTTGGTGGTTGCTTCTTTATGTTGCTGTCATTAATCTAATAATGAAATCCTCTTTCTGGTGATCCTGAAAACAATTAAATGCAATGAAGTTGTTGGTGGTGGAATGGAGACGCCGTAGGGACGTCCTGTGGTGACAATGCAGAAGCCAAGAAAGACAAGATTTCGGATGCATGGTCCTCACTCCTCAAGACTCCATTTGTCTCCCTGCAACACAGAAGCTGTCCATCCTCATGGGACTAGGATTTGTGCTGTGAAATCAGCTCCAGACACAATATACATTACTTTACGTTTTCTTTTCTCCGGGTTCTACACAGGGTGGTCCAATCTGTGCTGGTGTTGTGTTGTCTCCTAGTGTGAAATAATAAGTTAAAAAATACTTACTTTTTATTTTGCCTCTGAAAATCAACCAGATGAAGTAACTGTTGTGTTTGTCCCCCCCAGTGGTCAGATAAAGTAACTGTTGTGTTTGTCCCCCCCAGTGGTCAGATAAAGTAACTGTTGTGTTTGTCCCCCCCAGTGGTCAGATAAAGTAACTGTTGTGTTTGTCCCCCCCAGTGGTCAGATAAAGTAACTGTTGTGTTTGTCCCCCCCAGTGGTCAGATAAAGTAACTGTTGTGTTTGTCCCCTCCAGTGGTCAGATGAAGTAACTGTTGTGTTTGTCCCCTCCAGTGGTCAGAAGAAGTAACTGTTGTGTTTGTCCCCCCAGTGGTCAGATGAAGTAACTGTTGTGTTTGTCCCCCCCAGTGGTCAGATGAAGTAACTGTTGTTTGTCCCCTCCAGTGGTCAGATAAAGTAACTGTTGTGTTTGTCCCCCAGTGGTCAGATAAAGTAACTGTTGTGTTTGTCCCCTCCAGTGGTCAGATGAAGTAACTGTTGTGTTTGTCCCCTCCAGTGGTCAGATGAAGTAACTGTTGTTTGTCCCCCCCCCCAGTGGTCAGATGAAGTAACTGTTTGTCCCCCAGTGGTCAGATAAAGTAACTGTTGTGTTTGTCCCTCCCAGTGGTCAGATGAAGTAACTGTTGTGTTTGACCCCCAGTGGTCAGATAAAGTAACTGTTGTGTCCCCCCCAGTGGTCAGATAAAGTAACTGTTGTGTTCCCCCCCCAGTGGTCAGATAAAGTAACCGTTGTTTGCCCCACTACTAGTGGTCAGATAAAGTAACCGTTGTTTGTCCCTCTACTAGTGGTCAGATAAAGTAACCGTTGTTTGCCCCTCTACTAGTGGTCAGATAAAGTAACCGTTGTTTGCCCCTCTACTAGTGGTCAGATAAAGTAACCGTTGTTTGCCCCTCTACTAGTGGTCAGATAAAGTAACCGTTGTTTGCCCCTCTACTAGTGGTCAGATAAAGTAACCGTTGTTTGCCCCTCTACTAGTGGTCAGATTAAGTAACCGTTGTTTGCCCCTCTACTAGTGGTCAGATAAAGTAACCGTTGTTTGCCCCTCTACTAGTGGTCAGATAAAGTAACCGTTGTTTGCCCCTCTACTAGTGGTCAGATAAAGTAACCGTTGTTTGCCCCTCTACTAGTGGTCAGATAAAGTAACCGTTGTTTGCCCCTCTACTAGTGGTCAGATAAAGTAACCGTTGTTTGCCCCTCTACTAGTGGTCAGATAAAGTAACCGTTGTTTGCCCCTCTACTAGTGGTCAGATAAAGTAACCGTTGTTTGCCCCTCTACTAGTGGTCAGATTAAGTAACCGTTGTTTGCCCCTCTACTAGTGGTCAGATAAAGTAACCGTTGTTTGCCCCTCCACTAGTGGTCAGATAAAGTAACCGTTGTTTGCCCCTCTACTAGTGGTCAGATAAAGTAATGGTTGTGTCTGTCTCCCCCTAGTGGAGGCGAGAGCAGCAGGACTTTGATTTGCAGCTGGTGCAGAAAGCTCAGGTGGAAGAGCGACAGGTTGCCGAGGGCCAGAGCGACGAGGGGCGGAGCGAGCTGAAGGAAAGGGAGAGGATCCAATCAGACGAGTGGCTCTTGGTGATGGCCATGCCCACGATTGCCACACCCATGAGGGAGACGGACATGGAGCCCTTCGACTATGACCTGGATCTCAGTCGTGAGGTACGTTGACCGATGGCCCATCAGGATCTGGCGCCCAATATTCTCCTATCGATACTCTCCATTATTGGTTGAATATTACATCTGTACACAAGTGGCTAAAGAGAAAGTTCAATATTTTAAAACTTAATGTTAGGTGGTTCCTGAAAGTAGTCTGTGCCTGGAGAAACTGATCTATGCTTGTTTTTTTTTTTTTACTTAAAATACTGAACTTCCCCTTTAATATTATGCAGTTATGGTTTTGT
This sequence comes from Oncorhynchus nerka, assembly GCF_034236695.1. NCBI lineage: Eukaryota > Metazoa > Chordata > Actinopteri > Salmoniformes > Salmonidae > Oncorhynchus > Oncorhynchus nerka. The sequence continues at coordinate 53,059,836 of NC_088404.1, read as the reverse complement.
ATTAGAGGAAAGACTGTAGCCTGCTGCACTCGTACTACTTCCCATTCACCACATACAATGACCTGATGCTTCCAACTACAATCACATAACCTTGCCTTTATGGAGCCTTCGTAACTATACATTTATCTAACCCCGACAGTGTGACCACCTAAACAGATGATTGGTGAATATTGTTCTAAGCCTGAACACGGATTTGTTGGTTGACTGTACATCTTCACTATGATTTGGTCTATGTAGCTTTCCAAGCCCCAAAAGGTGTCTATCCCAGAGCGCTATGTGGAGTCGGACCCCGAGGAGCCTCTGAGTCAGGAGGAGATGGAGGATCGTCAACGCAGAGCAGAACGCATCAAAAACATCCTGGCCAAATCCAAGTACTACTGACTTAGTTTCAGCCATTCAGTTCGTGTTGATACAATGAGGATGATGACGACGATAATAATATATTTAGTTTGATATCAATTCTCCTTATTGAGAAAAGGGTAACGCTTTATTTGGATAGTCCATCTGTAAATGCTCTACAGCAGGGATCGTCAACTAGTTTTGGGCCAGGAGCCAATTTCTTTTCTTGGGCTTATAGTCAGGGGGCTGGAACATAATTCTAAATCATTTGTAGACCGCAAATTGACTGCAAGGAGCCCGAACAGATACATTTGACTAAAACAGGATCATTTCGAACCTTGCTTACATTTCTATACAATCACATACATCTCTCTATTATGTATGGAAATACTTTGGAACACATTTCCAAAATTAAAATGACTTGGCGCTGATTTGCTGTTCTTATTTTTTAAATTTTTTTAACAGTCTTTTATGTCTCGGGCCGGGCCGCCAGCTGGGGAACCCTGCTCTACAGATTATAAGCATAATTTCAACACCATTTCTTGGGCCTTTCAGTAGCAACAGTATATATCACATCATTTTCAAACAAGGTAGTTTATGGATGTTCAACCATCTGTAGACCGTCAGCAGCGTTTTAACAGAATGCCTTTAGTCCTTCAGTAGCATCTCCACTGTGTTTTCATCATTTCAAACATGCAGATGACGTGTTACTGATCATCTGTAGATAGTTTGTAGAGCATCTACAGATGGACTATCCAAATGAAAGTGTTACCTAGAAAGGAAAACATTAACGGTATCACACCATCTCATGGGTCTCTGGATCCTGTGCTGTGGCTGATTTGATCAAAAATGTACGGATTAAAACAGGGTTCTGACTTGAACCTTAAGCAAACTACAAAAGCTTTAGAACCCACAACAAAAAAGCTCACGCAATAATCACCTGTGTCCTAAATGGCATCCTTTTCCCTGCACTCTATTCCCTACGAGCCTTGGTCCAAAGCAGTGCACTATATAGGGAATAGGGTGCCATTTGGGACACTGGTTTCCTTTGTCCCTCATTGTTTTCCTTTGTTTCGGTCTCTCTTTTCCCTGATGGGTATTTCCCTTCCCGCCGTGTGTGTCAGTTTTCAGAACATACACCCGTCGTCTGGCGCGTTTGTCCCACTGAACTTCACTGATTTGGACATCGCCATGCAGCAGCAGGAGAGGATCATGACTGTGTCCCACGCCTTGGCCTCGGAAGCCTCCGTTAAGAGCAAGCAGTTCACAGGTCAGCTCATACATGCACATGCTTTAAACACGCACACTGCAAATGTGCATATCGCCCAGTTCTCTCACACACACTCATAGGTGACTCTATGTATACTCCCCACGCGCACACACACAAACAAATAAACAAACCCTTTTCCCACTGAACTGCCAACAGTATTTTTGATCCCCAACATAACCATGAATTCCTTCATAAAACACTTCCCAATTCTAAATTGGCGTGAGCAGAGAATCCTTTAATATTCCAATGCAGAGCCTTCGGAAAGTATTCACAGCCCTTGACTTTTTCCACATTCTGTTGTGTTACAGCCTGAATTTAAAGTTGATTAAATTTCAAAAAAATGTTGTCACTGGCCTATACACAATACCATAAAATGTGAAAGTGGAGATTTGTTTTTAGAAATGTTTACAAATAAATTACAAATGAAAAGCTGAAATGTCTTGAGTCAATAAGTATTCAACCGCTTTGTTATGGCAAGCATAAATAAGTTCAGGAGTAAACATGTGCTTAAGTCACAAGTTGCATGGACTCTGTGTGCAATTATTGTGTTTAACAGGATTTTTAAATGACTGCCTCATCTCTGTACCCCACACATACAATTATATGAAAGGCCCTCAGTCGAGCAGTGAATTTCAAACACAGATTCAACCTTTGCAAACACAGATTCAACCTTCGCAAACACAGATTCAACCTTCGCAAACACAGATTCAACCTTCGCAAAAAAGGGCACCTATTGGTAGAAAATAAAAAAAGCTGACACTTAATTTCCCTTTGAGCATGGTGAAGATATTAATTACACTTCGGATGGTGTAGCAATACACCCATTCACGACAAAAAGACAGGCGTCCTTCCTAACTCAGTTGCTGGGGAGGAAGGAAACCCCTCAGAGATTTCACCATGAGGCCAATAGTGACTTTAAAACAATTACAGTTTTAAGAATGTAATGGCTGTAATAGGAGAAAACTGAGGATGGATAAACAACATTGTAGTTACTCAACAATACTAACATAATTGAAAGAGTGAAAAGAAGGAAGGAAGCCTGTACAGAATACAAAATATTCCAAAACATGCATCATGTTTGTAACAAGGCACTAAAGTAATACTGCAAAAAAATGTGGCAAAGCAATTCATTTTTTGTTGCACAATCCAGGTGTGGAAAAAGCTCTTAGAGACTTACCCAGAAAGACTTACAGCTGTAATCGCTGCCAAAGGTGCTTCTACAAAGTATTGACTCATGGGTGTGAATACTTATGCAAATTAGATTTCTGTACTTCATTTTTAATATATGTGCAAACAATCCTAAAAACATGTTTTCACTTCGTCATTATGAGGTATTGTGTGTAGATGGGTGAGATTATTATTTTTAGGCTATAACACAATCAAATTTGGAATATGTCAAGGGGTATGAATACTTTCTGAAGGCACTGTAAATATCTAGCAGGAAACCGAGGCTATCACTGTGCTGTTGATATATAGCCTCCCTTCAGAGAAGCCAAACTAGTTCACAGTAAACTATTTAGACATACTACTATTTGTGAGGCAGAGCCTGCGTCCTGATTCTGCACTTGCACACTTTCTCGTATGGATTTATCAATGGTGGAAACTCCCTCCAGCCAATGCTTGCACACTCAAGTGTCATAGAATTGATGTAAGTGCGCACATAGTCTGTGAAGGGTACAGCACACTCCGGGGTGAAGTTTCCCTAGGCACAGATCTAGGATCAGCTTTCCCTCCCCCAATCATAACCTTAACACACTAGTGGGGAATATGCTAAACTGACCCAAGATCAGTGTCTAGGGGCAACTTCACCATACAGCACAGTAACCGGACCCTCTGTCATTGTCCCTGGTTGTGCAGAGAGCGAGATGCTGGGGAGATGAACAGATCTAGTGAAGGTACACCGCATCTCCTCTGAGTGTCGTGGCCTTAAGATGCCTCTCTGTGATGTTTGTGGTGGCATAACTGTAGTCTTTAGGTGTCATTTCTGCTCTCACTAGATTGGGTGTTTTGGTGGTTGCTTTTCTGAAGTGTGGTGGTTTTTTGCGTCCAAATGTTCTTGGCTCATGTGTTTTGAATGTGGAAAGGTTGTGCCTCATTGTTTCCATACAAACACGTTTGGATAATACTTGGGCTTTTTTAGAAAGATGGTTTAACTATAGATCGAAGGCAAAGTCTTTCTCAAAGTCTGTATTTTCAATGTCAAGAGTGTTTTCTTCCCCCCTTCCCCATTTCAGCCAAAGCTCAGCTGAGCTCTGACTGACCGTTGACTCAGACGCCAAGGCACCAACAGGACCTCCGTGTGGATGAAAATTGTTTGGAGTTCACTGACAAAAGTGAAGTGATTTTGTATTAGGCTTTTTATTAGAGCTAAAACTAGATGTTTTGAAGAACCAAAAATAGTTATTTGAAACTACACTGCGTGTACCTGATGTTAAGGTTGAATTGGAGTTGTTTTTACATGCTTTTGCACTTTTATGGCGTGTTGTGTGAAATTATTAACACCTACTAGTTTTTGCAATAGAGAGTAATTAGCTGTTTTTTTTGCAGTGTGGTCTATTTTCAACAGAAATGTAAGTTCAAAGCAATGTTTTCTAAGGTCGCAGATAGGGAAATGTATTTATTTTGAGTAATGAATCTTGCACCAAATATAACTTTTTGTAGCTCAGCAATGCCACCTAATGCTTTGGCCAATCAACTGTATCATTTAAAAAGGAAAGAAACCATACTGGTGTTTTATTGAAATAAAGGGTTTAACAAAACATGGTGTCTCTCACTATTTACATTACATACTCTTCATGTGGAATCAATGTGTCAAATGAACTCACCAAAAATAGAAACGCAACAATTCATAAGGAAATCAGGCCCTAATCTATGAATTTTATGACTGGGCAGGCCTATCAGAATTAGTTTTTTCCCCACAAAAGGGCATTATTACAAAGAAATACTCAGTTTCATCAGCTGTCCGGGTATCAGACGATCCCGCAGGTGAAGAAGCCAGAGGTCTTGGGCTGGCATGGTTACATGTGGTTGTGAGGCCGCTTGGACGTACTGCCAAATTCTTTAAAACGACTTGAGAGACATGGTAGCGAAATTAACATTCAATTATCTGGCAACAGCTCTGGACATTCCTGCAGTCAGCATGCCAATTGCAACTGCACATTTTAGAGTCCCTAGCACAATGTTCAATGATCATATGCCACACCTGTCAGATATATGGATTGTTTTGGCAAAGGAGAAATGCTCACTAACAGGGATGTTGAGAAAGAAGTTTTCCACATGCACAAAAAGCTTATGTCTTTTTCACCTCATGAAACATGGGACCAACACTTTACATTTTTGTTCAGTATAGTTAACTATTTTCTCCCCCAGAATTCAGAACCTGAGAGAACTGTGGTGCTTCAGTTTGTCATTAAGTACCTTTTATTACTTACTGATGGTGAGACACTGAACAGGACTGTAAAAGCGCTATCGAGCCAATAGGTTCAACCCAGTTTCATTCAATACAACTTCATTAAAGCCTTTGCTTCATCTCACATCCATTAAACACGTCATACCAGTCCCTCTTACAGCTAGGAATTCCTAAAAATTGACAAGGAAATAATGGGAAGAATCTTTCTCAATCGACAATTACGTCACCTCCTACAGTAGCACACTACTCTGCTGCTCAGCATTGAAACATTAAAAAAAAAACATTCTTAAACCATGAAGTTACCAATTACTTCAGAGACAAAAGAACGTATTTACAAATCTGTGGTTCGAAATGAGAAAAAGTGATTTAGTTTTTTCGCCCATTCTTAGGATGACTTCACAAAGGCCATTTTGTGTTTCTTGTCTTTTGCGCTGGGCTCTGTCCTGCCGTTTGGGCTCTGTGAAGGTGATTTCTCCGGTGACTCCTGGTTTTCCGAAGGGCTGTCTGGGGCTTTGGGACTGGCTGGTTGCTCTGCTTTGCTTTGGCTTTCTGCAGGTGGGGAAGGTGGGGCTGGGTCAGGCTGGGGGGGAACAACACAATTAATACCTGAAGACTAGGGCAACACGCAGATGTGTACATGACATTGACACTAGCAATCATGCCCCTGTGACTTGAGCCAATCACAAACAGTCTTACAGAGCTACACATGTCGAGGAACTTAATCTGCTGTCATTAATCTTACATGCAATTGAAAATATACAGGTCCAATAAGCAGCACTGCCCCTAACTAAGATCTCAAAATGTAGATCATCCTTCAATCACTATAACATCGCGGTCTAATCATGTCATTCTAGCCTCACCTAGCTGTAACAGGCCTGAGTTGTGCTCATTAGGACAAACGTTTTGCAACTGAAAAGGAAAACAAGTGTTTCTTAGTACCTCGCGCTTCAGCCATCGAACACCATAAATTATGAGCCTCTAAGCATCAGAATGTAACAATTTGTCGGCCATCTTTGCTAGGACCTGTTCTCAACCATCAACAGGAACTTGTGGCATGCACGCTCTGTATCGATGTTCAACCCGTCTCTCCATGATCTCTCACCTCACTGAAGCCCAGGCCGACATGTCTCCTGTTTCTGCCTGACAGCTTCCCGTCCAGCCCCTGCTGGTACTGCAGCTCCAGCTCAGAGTTCATCCTCCTGTCCTCCGCCCCTGCAGAGGACAAGCTAAGTGAAACACCAATCATACCCAATACAGTGCTATCCGGTCCGAAATAGTGCTGTATGGGATAAGATTAAATGGATACATCCCTAAATAAAGAGTGATCGAACAGAGTGTAGAATAGGGTTGTCACAATACCAGTACCATGACAACCCTAACACTAATTCAAAGAGGGTTCCTCACCACTGCGGACATGGGATGTTGACTTGTGATCTCCAATGACTAGGCGCCCAGTGTGCTCTTTCTGCAGAATCAAACACGGTAAACATTGGATTCTGTAATACCACAGTTCTGTTTCTCCTTTGACAAAGCTGTAGCTGACAATAAAATGGTGGCTCAATCTAATACTGGAATAGAGGTAACAGTCACAAGAAAAACATTTCTTTTACATATTTGTTTTGCCCCAAAACTGCCACACTTGATTCAACTAGTCAAGGGCTGGGTGATTTGTTTACATTGAGCCAGGTGTGTCAGTGTAAGGGCCACGACAAATGTGAACACCTTGTGGTCCAGAGGGGTGGGAAACCTTGTAATAGTCTACATAGAACATGACCAAACCTTCCCTGCACCCATCAACCGCAAAAACTTCTGCTTTCTCTCACTATCCCCCAGATCTGCAGCTTCCCATGGTGTAGGTCCATCCTGCAAGAAACCAACACAGAATTGGCTACAGAACACAACGAATGGGATCCCAGAATATAGTCCAGGTCTATTGCACCTTAGCCTCAAAGATCAAACTGCCAAATTAGCTACATCACATCTTAATCTAACGTTAGCTAGTTACATCATAGGCCTAGTAGTAACAGCATGGAGTTGATTCGTTTATCAAAAACTACATTTCTAATTATTGCCTGGCTGGCAGGCATAATGACCTGTCAATCTGACCACCTAACATGGTGACTAAATTAGCTAAAAACTAACGTTACTTTTTCTTAAAATGATTTGTTGACTAACGTACAGTAACGTGGCTATCTATACTAAGGGTTGTTTACAATTAACTAAGTTAGCTAGCTGTTTTACCAACGATTTTTATAACTGGATTTACGCTGTAGTTATGGCTTTGTTGGGTTAGTTATGAGGACGCACACTGGCTGCATGCTTCTCTTTGCTGAAGCCAACAAGACGGGCCTTGCTAGCTACCTGAACCGCAAGGTAGTCACGTTTCAATGACTTTAGCTCGCTAACGTTTATACAGTTAACCTACTTCACTTGGAGAGCCAGGTCTTTTTGTCCCGTGTCGATTCCCTGGAGAACTCATTTTCACAGCAACGCTTCAGCTGGCTAAGTCAACAAAATATTGGCATAGCCGTTCAGACTGGCTAGCTATGCTACTGTCAACAAATAGCAAAGACTTGTGGCTGCAGTGTGTGAACGCGACCGGAACAAAGCGATTCGAACTTCCGGCTGCTTTGATTTTCTTCTTTACGTTTTTATTGCAGACTACACCTATTGGTGTATTGTCGCCCACCTACTGTACAGGGTATTGAAACAAAACATATTCCATTGCGGGAAGAGGGGCTGGTGACCCGAAATAATCAAAAGGATCCCTCTGTTGACAAGGAACACCATATTGTCTCTACTCCTACTATCATTACATCTTCAACCTTACTCCTTACTTCCACTCTTCCCAACACCTCCGGATAAGAGACATTACGGACAGCCCTTTATTTGTGTGTGGGGGGAAAAAAACATTTCAACTTAAATTGGATTTCCACCACTTTTCAACATACTATTCATCATCTCCAGCACCATACCATTATCTATGTGAAAACAGGGGTTCTTCGACCCTGTAGAACAAATAAGAAGAGAAGGTCCTGAAAATGCCTGATGTGATCCAAAGTAAAAACAGTACAACCTAATTAAAAAAAACTGCAATGTGTTTATCTTACCTGAAATGCTGCCACATCTTGTAACTTGTTGTACTATCTCTTTCCTACAGAGCCATCTCCTCATGATAATTCCTCTCTAGTTTCATATTTCATTGATTGGCAAATGTCGAATCGAATCAAGTGGTATTGGTCACATACACATGTTTAGCAGATGTTATTGCGGGTGTAGCGAAATGCTTGTGTTTCTAGCTCTGACAGTGCAGCAACAAGTAATATCTAACAATTTCACAACATATACGCAATACACACAATTCTAAGTAAAGGAATGGAACTAAGACAATATGGACGAGCAATGTCAGAGCGTCATAGACCAAAGATACAGTAGAATAGTATAGAATACAGGATATACATATGAAATGAGTAATGCAAGATATGTAAACATTATTAAAGTGACATTTATTAACGTGGCCAGTGATTTCAACCCCATCTATATAGGCAGCAGCCTCTATGTGCTAGTGATGTCTATTTAAGTCTGGCCTAGAAGCTGTTTTTCAGTATCTCGGTCCCAGCTTTGATGCACATGTACTGATCTCGCCTTTTGGATGATAGCGGGGTGAACAGACAGTGGCTCGGGTGGTTGTTGTCCTTGATGATCTTTCTGGCCTTCCTGTGACATCGGTGCTGTAGGTGTCCTGGAGGGCAGGTAGTTTGCCCCCGGTGATGTATTGGGCAGACCTCACCACCCTCTGGAGAGCCTTGCAGTTGCGGGTGGTGCGGTTGTTATAGGCTGCTAGCTAACCAACATCAACTAGCCCACACAGTTTTTAGTTTTATAACAATAAACAGTGAATGTTTGGAGTTATTATGCTTGAAAGTTGCTATTATCTTGGTGCTTAGAGCCACACAATGACTTTTCCCAGTGGCAATAAGGCTCCTGAATGATGACTATCATTAGTAGTACCAGCAGGTGCCCACTAGCCTACAGCAATGTTATTTTAAAGAATCAATATAATAATGTAATATATCCCATAACAGTTCAGATGAAATAGTATTAGTTAGTACACTTGCAGTTCAATTGCAAAATGACTGGTCATAAAATAACAGATTTTTAGATAGGATTATGATGTAGATCAAACCAGATGATTTCAGAGGAGAATTAACATCCTTTGAGTGAATTTACTGGGTTAAGTAATAATAGCCAGAGTTGATTATCTTGATATGGCACAAAAAATCACAAACAAGTGAATGCTGATGAAAAACAAAATAAACACACTTTCATTAGATTAAGAGTGCAAAGATGACACCTATTCCCCACAGCACCATGCGGCCACATTAATCATGATATGCTCTCTTTCGTGGTAATTTCTTTGTAAACCAACAGAGATACTGTGGAAAACAATGGTCATAAAATGAATGATGCATTGCTGAGGGATTCCTTTGGTCATAGTACCCTCTAGTGGTCAAGGTAAAGAAGTGCAATCCCTACCAAGGAGTATGAATTAGTGGTACATGAGCGCACATTTTAGTTTTAGCCCAGTAATTTCACACCTGATTCTAATCAAGGACATGATATTTGGTTAGTTTTTAAAAATTTATACTGAAAAGTATGCAATAGTTAATGTATCAATAATATCTGTCTCACAATTCTCTTATCACCCTAACAGACATTCCAAAACAAACGACCACAAATTCAAATCAAGTAAAATGTTATGTCACATGCGCCGAGGACAACAGGTACCTTACCATGAAGTGCTTACAAGCCCTTACCAACAATGCAGAGTTAAGATAATAACAATAATGAGGCTATATATAGGGGGTACCGGTACCGAGTCAATGTGTGGGGGTACAGGTTAGTCGAGGTAATTTGTACATGTAGGTAGGGGTAAAGTGACTATGTATAGATAATAAACAGCGAGTAGCAGCAGTGTCAATGCAAATAGTCGGGGTGGCCATTTTATTCATTGATCAGTCATCTTAGGGCTAGGGGTAGAAGCTGTTAAGGAGCCTTTTGGACCTAGACTTGGCGATCTGTCACCGCTTGCTGTGCGGTAGCAGAGACAACAGTTTATGACTTAGGTGACTTGAGTCTTTCACAATTTTTTGGGCCTTCTTCTGACACTGCCTAGTATATAGGTCCTGGATGGCAGGAAGCTTGACCCAGTGATGTACTGGGCTGTACGCTCAACCCTCTGTAGCATCTTACGGTCGGATGCCAAGCAGTTGCCATACCACACGGTGATACATCCGGATATCTTTCAATACACCCAGTCACTACAAAGATACAGGTGTCCTTCCTAACTCCGTTGCCGGAGAGGAAGGAAACCACTCAGAGGGCGATATGGAGGCGTCTCAGTGAGATTGAGATGCTGGGTGACCCGTCCTCCCTTACCGAGGATACTACTCGCCGTTGTTCAATCATTAGTGAATAAACTTGACGAACTCAGAGCGAGGATCTCCTTCCAGAGGGACATCAGATGCTGCAACACTCTGTTTTTCGGAGACTTTACTTTCCACTGACATACAAACAGATTATATACAATCAGCAAGTTTTACAGTTCATCGATAGGAATGAAGTGGGCTTTCTCTCTCGGATAGGAAGTGGGCTTTCTCTGGCAAGAACGAAGGTGGTGGTGTCTGCTACATGACCAAGTGGAGTGATGGAAACACAGGAACTTGCGAGCTTCTGCTCTTCCTACTTGGAATACTTGGTCATCAAATGTCACCCTTTTTACCTTCCGAGAGAGTTCTCAGGGATTATCACCAAGGTGTACATCCCGCCCCAAGCCGACACCGAAAATGTTCTCAAAAAAGATCTTCATTGGACCCTGAACAAACTGAAGAACGCGTACCCAGAGGCAGCAGTCAATGTCGCGGAGGTCCTTGCTCCCAAATTACTATCAGCACATTGACTGTCCCACTCGTGGAAATTCCACTCTTGACCAATGATACACGCCTTTTCGATAAGGTTATAAGACTCTCTCCAGTCCTCCTTTCGGGCAAATCTGACCACGACTCCATTTTGCTCCTCCCCGCCTACAAAGACTTGAGGGAAGTTCCTTCCAGTGGTCAGGGGCCTCATTTATAAAACTATGTGGAGGATTCACATCAAAAGGTGGCATACGGAGGAAACAAAGAAAGTGCTTATGTACAAAAATATTCTGATTTATAACACAGTTCACACGCATGTGCCACGCTGGTTTCCCTTTTATAAATCACAATCAACTCCAAATTTGGCGCACGTGAGCATCTTGTCCCACCCTTTTAACGCACATAGTTGCCTATAAAGAGTCAGTGAAACGCCCTTAATTAATATTTATCCATACTTGACTGCATGATGACAATGATGGTAAATCCCGACAGAAAAGCTCAAAAAAAGAAATTTCACCCCGTGTGAAATGGAAGTTTTTGTAGGGGTGGTTGAAGCAAGAAAAAATAAAGGGAACACTAAAATAACACATCCTAGATCTGAATGAATGAAATATTCTTATTAAATACTTTTTTCTTTACATAGTTGAATGTGCTGACAACAAAATCACACAAAAATTATCAATGGAAATCAAATTTATCAACCCATGGAGGTCTGGATTTGGAGTCACACTCAAAATTAAAGTGGAAAACCACACTACAGGCTGATCCAACTTTGATGTAATGTCCTTAAAACAAGTCAAAATGAGGCTCAGTAATGTGTGGCCTCCACGTGCCTGTATGACCTCCCTACAACGCCTGGGCATGCTCCTGATGAGGTGGCGGATGGTCTCCTGAGGGATCTCCTCCCAGACCGGGACTAAAGCATCCGCCAACTCCTGGACAGTCTGTGGTGCAACGTGGGGTTGGTGGATGGAGCGAGACATGATGTCCCAGATGTGCTCAATTAGATTCAGGTCTGGGGAACGGGCGGGCCAGTCCATAGCATCAATGCCTTCCTCTTGCAGGAACTGCTGACACACTCCAACCACATGAGGTCTAGCATTGTCTTGCATTAGGAGGAACCCAGGGCCAACCGCACCAGCATATGGTCTGATAAGGGGTCTGAGGATCTCATCTCGGTACCTAATGGCAGTCAGGCTACCTCTGGCGAGCACATGGAGGGCTGTGCGGCCCCCCAAAGAAATGCCACCCCACACCATGACTGACCCACCACCAAACCGGTCATGCTGAAGGATGTTGCAGGCAGCAGAACGTTCTCCACGGTGTCTCCAGACTCTGTCACGTCTGTCACATGTGCTCAGTGTGAACCTGCTTTCATCTGTGAAGAGCACAGGGCGCCAGTGGCGAATTTACCAATCTTGGTGTTCTCTGGCAAATGCCAACCATCCTGCACGGTGTTGGGCTGTAAGCACAACCCCCACCTGTGGACGTCGGGCCCTCATACCACCCTCATGGAGTCTGTTTCTGACCGTTTGAGCAGACACATGCACATTTGTGGCCTGCTGGAGGTCATTTTGCAGGGCTCTGGCAGTGCTCCTCCTTGCACAAAGGCGGAGGTAGCGGTCCTGCTGCTGGGTTGTTGCCCTCCTACGGCCTCCTCCACGTCTCCTGATGTACTGGCCTGTCTCCTGGTAGCGCCTCCATGCTCTGGACACTACGCTGACAGACACTGCAAACCTTCTTGCCACAGCTCGCATTGATGTGCCATCCTGGATGAGCTGCACTACCTGAGCCACTTGTGTGGGTTGTAGACTCCGTCTCATGCTACCACTAGAGTGAAAGCACCGCCAGCATTCAAAGGTGACCAAAACATCAGCCAGGAAGCATAGGAACTGAGAAGTGGTCTGTGGTCCCCACCTGCAGAACCACTCCTTTATTGGGGGTGTCTTGCTAATTGCCTATCATTTCCACCTGTTGTCTATTCCATTTGCACAACAGCATGTGAAAGTTATTGTCAATCAGTGTTGCTTCCTAAGTGGACAGTTTGATTTCACAGAAGTTTGATTGACTTGGAGTTACATTGTGTTGTTTAAGTGTTCCCTTTATTTTTTTGAGCAGTTAGTGGCAGCATGTGGCAGACGCTGTGAATGCTGCTGGCTCAGAAGGTCGGACCATTTCAGAAATAAAAATGAAGTGGTCTGACAAACGTGGAGGCCAAAGGGCGCATAGCCTTACACAGACAAAGTGTTTGTGCCACGGATGGGGATAAGGTGACACCGGAGCTCAACCCCCTTGATGAGCGACTTGCCGGTATTATATGGGGAGCCCTCCCGAGTGGAGTAGTGTCGGAGGGGGACATGCAAGACGCACCGGATGATCCAGGTATGCAATTAGTATTCCCTCGTTTGAAAAGAGTAAACCAAATGCATTCAAGTTGTTTTATACATTCATTTACACAAACAATTGACATTTTCTATTGTTTATAATCGCCGTGTGTTCCAGCGGGGTCGGTGGTGTTGCAGCTGAGCAGGAGCTGAATGCGCCCAGCCCCGGCTCAACCCTCCAGCGGCCGTGTCCACACAGATACAGTCCTGCAAACGCAAAGAGACACCATCGAAGCTATTAACGAGGTTGCCAAGGAGTTGAAGTGGGACAGGCGCTCCTTGGTTTCTGCTGTTGCTTCTCTGTAGAGCTGGGCCCACTGCAGCACAGAGATCCAAGAGAACAGCTCTTAGTAATCGGAACCGGCTCATAAACCACTCGTCATCATTGGCCAGTAAATCTTGTCTGGTCTGAAAATTCGCTCTCTCCGAATTCTTCCATTCGCTAAATCTTCCTACAGTGCCAAAATAGCCATTGTGTGTCATTACGCATTGTAATTGCACGCCTTTTTATACCCACCCATTTGATTGTCAAAGCTACCCAAATTGTGTAACACCTTCAGGTGTGGTAATTAACCTGATTGTAGCTGACAATGACAGGGCCATCATCACAGTGACAGTTCTGCGCAACGAACATGTGATAAAAATATATGAAACTGTGCATTTGTATCTGCCCGACTGAGGCATCGAAAACGGCATCCGTTTAAAGTAATTTGTCCTACTGTTCACCTTTATTATTTATGAGAATACATTTCATAAAATGCAAGTATTGTTTAATAATTACAGAACCAAGTAAATATGATTCCCGATTAAACTGTACAACATATGTGAGGGGTTCTTTTGCAAAGCTGATATCTCCGTTTGTATTTATTATCCCAAATCATGTTTTTGTGTGGAGGCTTTTGTGTGCACTCCAGGGAACTCTTCATATATAAGACATGAGAGGTAATATTTTGATTTATTTTACACAATTATATACATTTCAAAGTGTTTCTCAAGTTCCATCCTTCTGCCATCGCAGTCGCAGTTTCTAATTTCTCCAGTTTATGTGTATACCTATGGGTCAAAGTGTCCGTGGAGGACCTGGCAGTCTCCTGTCAAGCTTTTATTTATTTTTATAAATACCAAAGTTCGCTTAGAAAGTGGTGTAAGCCTTCATTTGTGCCTACACAATGTTTATAAATGAGGCCCCAAGTCTGTACAATGCTGGTCTGACCGCTCCACGTGTTTTGATCATGTGGACTGGAATATGTTCCAGAGAGCCTCTGGGAATAACATCAATTGATATGCAGACTCCGTCACCGGATTCCTAAAAGAATGCATAGGGGATGTGATTCCAATGATGTCTTTACAAAACTCGAATCGAAAACTGTGGATTGATGGTAGCCTTGGCAGGGAACTGGAGAGAGATGCTGCTTATAAACATAGCAAGGTGACCGGGGACAATTGTGTAGTTAAACAGTACAAATATGACCCATGCAGATCGATCAAGATGGCGAGACAAGTCTCGGGACAAAGTGAAAGAGCAATTCAGCGGGTCGGACACAAGGTGTATGTGGCAGGGGCTTCTAACGGTCATGGATGACAAATAGAAAGCCAGTCATGTCGCGGGACAATGGGCGAGCTAAACTCATGCTTCGAGCATAACAACTCTTGAGGTGCTTACGGAGGACGTATGTAAGTCATTCAAGCATGTTAACCCTCGCAAGACTGCCGGCCCAGACGGTATCCGTAGCCGTACCATCAGAGCATGTGCAGATCAGCTAGCTGTTGTGCTTTCTGACATCTTCAGTCTCTCTCCAGATCAGGCTATTATCCCCACCTGCTTCAATATGTTCACTATCCCCGTGCCCAAGAAAGGGTAAGTAATTGAATTGAATGACTACCACTCACCTCCGTCATCATGAAATGCTTCGAGAAGCTAGTCAAAGACCACCTCACCTCCCTCCTACCCGAGACACTCAACTCTCTCCAATTCACCTATCGCCCCATCAGATCCATGGATGACGCAATCGCCATTGTAATGGACACTGCCCTCACCCATCTGGACAAAAGGAATGCTGTTCATTGACTACAGCTCGGCCTTCAGCACCATATTGCCCTCCAAGCGCACAACAAAGCTCACAGCCCTGGGACTGAACTCCTCCCTAGTCAACTGGGTCCTGGACATATTGGTGGGCCATCCCCATGTGATGAAGGTAGGCATTACCTCCTCCACACTCGTCCTCATCACGGGGGCCTCACAAGGGTGTGTCCTCAGTCCCCTCCTGTACTTCCTGAATACCCACAACAGCGTGGCCTCACACAGTTCCAACTCCATTAGCAAGTTCGCTGACGATAGTAGTAAGCCTGATTACCAACAACGACAAGACGGCCCACAGAGAGGAGGTAGGCACTCTGACGGCGTGGTGCCAGGTAAACAACCTCTCAAAACAAAGGAGCTGATTGTGGACTTCAAGAGGAACCAGGCTGGGCATGCTGTGTAGACTTCAAGTTCCTTGGTGTACACATCTCTGAAGAGCTGAAATGGTCAAACCACACGGACACCGTGGTGAAGGAGGCACATTTTGTGACACTTCAACCCAATTTGGCCTGTCCCCGAGGGCCCTCATAGTGCTCTACAGGAGCACCATCGAGAGCATACTGTCGGGCTGCATCACAACTTGGTATGGCAACTCCACCGCCATTGACAGCAAGGCTCTACAGAGGGCGGTACTCTCAGCCAACCCCCCCAACTGACATTTACCCTGCCCCCCATCCCCCCCAATGGACATTTATCATTGTACAGTTGTAAATCTGTATATTTGATTATTTTGATTATTGTTTCATTCACTTTTCCCCCCCTGCTGCTCCCCCTATGAATGTTCCCTCAGGAACATTCTACTGCCCCCACCCCCAATGTTTGTAGATATTTATATATTATCATTTTTATTCACTTCTCCTTTTGACCTGCACTGTTGGAGCTCGGAGCTTAAGAATTTCACTGTACCCTGCAACGACTGTCCAGGTTCACTTAGTGTCTGATACATATCCTCTACCCAGCACAGTTAAATAATGTCTCTCCTGTGTGAGTCGCTAGCTTTTTAAGGCTATGTTTGTGTCTGAAGATTTCCTGCAGGACGCGCAGCTAAAAGTTCTCTCTCCTGTGTGAGTCAGTAAAATAACAGATTTCCCTTATGGTTGTTGCTTTTCCCACAGTCACCACAGCTAAATGTTTTTTGCCCTCGCAGCACCCTCAGAACCCCAACTTACTGCACCTTTGGGGAGGAGTAAATATGAACTCTATAATGTCAGCCTCCAGCCTTTGAAACTGCCCTAACTCCTGAGTGGTCCTGACTTCCTCTTTAATCTCTATGGGCTCTGGGTCCTCCATCTTGAGAAAGGAGTTCCACTCCTCCTGCTCACGGTGCTGCTGCACAGGGCTAACATCCTCAGAGACAGTCAGAGAGAACTGGAGGGAGTCCATTCTACATGCACTATATACACAAAAGTATGTGGACACCCCTTCAAATGAGTGAATTAGTCTATTTCAGCCTCACCCGTTGCTGAAAGGTGTATAAAAACGAGCACCCATCCATGCAATCTCCAAAGAAAAAGCTCAGTGACTTTCAATGTGGCATAGGATGCCAACTTCCCAACAAGTCAGTTCATCAAATTTCTTCCTTGCTAGAGCTGCCGCGAAGTGATATGACACACAAGCTCAGAACGGGACCGCCGAGTGCTGAAGCGCGAAGCGCGTATAAATAGGCTGTCGTCGGTTGCAATACTTTACTACCGAGTTCCAAACTGCCTCCGGAAGCAAGGTCTGCACAATAACTGTTCGTCGGGTTTCCATGGCCAAGCAGTCAATCACAAGCCTAAGACCACCATGTGCAATACCAAGCGTCGGCTGGACTGGTGTAAAGCTCGCCACATTGTACTGGAGTAGTGGAAACGTGTTCCCTGGAGTGATGAATCACGCTTCCCCATCTGGCAGTTCGACAGACGAAACTGGGTTTGGCAGACGCCAGGAGAACTCTTCCTGCCCAAATGCATAGTGCGAACTGTAAAGTTTGGTGGAGGAGGAATAATGGTCTGGGGCTGTTTTCCATGGTTCGGGCTAGGCCCCTTAGCTACATTGAATGGAAATCTTAACGCTACAGCATATAATGACATTCTAGATGATTCTGTGCTTCCGACTTTGTGGCAACAGTTTGGGGAAGGCCCTTTCCTGTTTCAGCACGACAATGCCCCAGTGCACAAAGCGAGGTCCATACAGAAATGGTTTGTCGAGATCGGTGTGGAAGAACTAATCGCCCACAATCAGTGCCCGACCTCACTAATGCTCTTGTGGCTGAATGGAAGCAAATCCCAATAGCAATGTTACAACATCTAGTGGAAAGCCTTCCCTGAAGAGTGGAAGCTGTTATAGCCGGAAAAGGGGGACCAACTCCATATTAATGCCCATGATTTTGGAATGAGATGTTCGACTAGCAGGTGTCCACATGTAGTTTTATCTCCGGTGTGATGTGATCCGCAGCAGTCTCGGTAGCTGGTCATTCTCCTCTTTAGATTGCTCTCCTCCTGTTAATCCGCTATCCCTTTCTCTCTCTACTGCCCCAAAATCTCTATGGCAGTTTATTAACAAATACACAAAAAGTGTTACAGACTCCCCCTGCCGAGGGCGCTACAGGACGCTATATCACTGTGTTTTGTGCGCATTTGTTTATTTGTTTTCTGGAGCTGCACTGTCTAGCTCTCACTCATCCTCACCCTTTCTCTCCCTCAGGTGAGAGCTCGATATCTCATCCAGCTCGTGCCTTCAGACAACTGGACAACCCCATGTGCACTCTCTAGCTATGCAGTCTCTCCAGGCCCTGGTTGCCTAGCCATGCTGACCCAAGCTCTCCAAGTGAGTAAATATTGGCTGAACGGTCTTTTTCCGCTCTGTGAGCGTGGGATGCTTGAAGAACACATACGCTTGTGTCACTATTGTTATTGGACGTGTTGTGGAAGTGTATACTACATCCTGTATGTGCTAAAAGTTGATATTAGCTCTTCTTACCATTTGTGTTCCTTTTTCGGGTATAGCTTCACTGTGTTCATTGAATGTTATTAGGTAACATGTTTATTATTAGCATGAGAGCCAGTTGTGACTCTTGCGTTACTATGTGATGTATGGTTATTTAGATACAGTCCATTGCTCCAGTTGTTCTATTCATTATCATTCCTTCACGCATAGCTTATCCCATTCTATTGCACCCTGCACATATCTATGCGGTGTATTTATCTCCTGTACAGCATGTTGATTATCTCTCAGTCTCGGCCGTCCCTTTTTACAGAACAATCCCTATGTACATCCCCGTGTTTGTCTTCCTCGGTGTGTGTAAATAAAGTTCCCTGTGTGTGTGTCAACTCTTGGACTGCCTTTATTCCCCTCCAACCGGGGGTGGTTGTCAGTGGGCCACAAACCAGTAGAATAAGTAGAGCCGAGTCGCTCTCTTTCACATAGACTGTAGTTTAGCCATTTCCAGTGGATTGAATGTATTAAGTTCACTGTGTCTGGCACAAAATCCAAACAATCCTCCCTCCAATTCTACGTCCTTGTTGTCTTCCTCTTTTGTGTTTGTCGGCAGGTAGCGATCCCCAACAATGGGACAACCGTTCCGCCAGCTGGATAGATAAAAACAAACATGTCTTTTGAAGGCTGATATGGTGAATGACAGTGTACAGTCGTGGCCAAAAGGTTTGAGAGTGACACAAATATACAATTTTCACAAAGTTTGCTGCTTCAGTGTCTTGAGATATTTTTGTCAGATGTTACTATGGAATACCGAAGTATAATTACAAGCATTTCATATGTGTCAAAGGCTTTTATTGACAATTACATGAAGTTGATGCAAAGAGTCAATATTTGCAGTATTGACCCTTCTTTTTCAAGACCTCTGCAATCCGCCCTGGCACGCCGTCAATTCACTTCTGGGCCACATCCTGACTGATGGCAGCCCATTCTTGCATAATCAATGCTTGGAGTTTGTCAGAATTTGTGGGGTTTTGTTTGTCCACCCGCCTCTTGAGAATTGACCACAAGTTCTCAATTGGGATTAAGGTCTGGGAGTTTCCTGGCCATGGACCCAAAATATCAATGTTTTGTTCCCCGAGCCACTTAGTTATCACTTTTGCTTTATGGCATGGTGCTCCATCATGCTGGAAAAAGCATTGTTCGTCACCAAACTGTTCCTGGATGGTTGGGAGAAGTTGCTCTCGGAGGATGTGTTGGTACCATTCTTTATTCATGGCTGTGTTCTTAGGCAAAATTGTGAGTGAGCCCACTCCCTTGGCTGAGAAGCAACCCCACACATGAATGGTCTCAGGATGCTTTACTGTTGGCATGACACAGGACCGATGGTAGTGCTCACCTTGTCTTCTCCGGACAAGCTTTTTTCCGGGTGCCCCAAACAATCGTTAAGGGGATTCATCAGAGAAAATGACTTTACCCCAGTCCTCAGCAGTCCAATCCCTGTACCTTTTGCATAATATCAGTCTGTCCCTGATGTTTTTCCTGGAGAGAAGTGGCTTCTTTGCTGCCCTTCTTGACACCAGGCCAGCCTCCAAACATCTTTGCCTCATTGTGCGTGTAGATGCACTCACAAATGCCTGCTGCCATTCCTGAGCAAAATCTGTACTGGTGGTGCCCCGAAGTTGTATGTGTCGAACTGCTTTGCTTTATCTTCGCAGTTTCAAAAGAGAACTTGTTCTCAACTAGCTTACCTGGTTAAATAAAGGTGATATAAAATACATGTAAAAAAAAATCCCACAGCTGAATCAACTTTAGGAGTCCTGGCGCTCGCTGGACTTTCTTGGGCGCCCTGAAGTCTTCTTCACAACAATTGAACCACTCTCCTTGAAGTTCTTGATGATCTGATAAATGGTTGATTTAGGTGCAATCTTACTGGCAGCAATATCCTTGCCTGTGAAGCCTTTTTTTGTGCAACACAATGATGACGGCACGTGTTTCCTTGCAGGTAACCATGATTGACAGAGAACAATGATTCCAAGCACCATCCTCCTTTTAAAGCTTCCAGTCTGTTATTCAAACTCAATCAGCATGACAGAGTCATCGCCAGCCTTTTCCTCGTCAACACCCACACCTTTGTTAACGAGAGAATCACTGACCTGATGTCAGCTGGTCCTTTTGTGGCAGGGCTGAAATGCAGTGCAAATGTTTTTGGGGGGATTCAATTCATTTGCATGGCAAAGAGGGACTTCTGATCACTCATCATAACATTCTGGAGTATATGCAAATTGCCATCATACAAACTGAGGCAGCAGACTTTGTGAAAATTAATATTTGTGTCATTCTCAAAACTTTTGGCCACGACTGTAAATAGCGTACAGCTGAATCATGGAATAGCTCATCAACTACACATTTTCTATCTGTATTATTGTCTGTAAATGTCTTAGTCTGTGCTTGATTATGTGTTTTAATTATGTGCATAGAGCTACAAACAAAATGTCCCCATGGGTATAAGTCATTATCTTATCTTCCATACAGTAAATTTTTGGGAAAACTGTCTCATTCTCAACTAGTTAAATAAAGGTGAAATAAAATACATTTCCCTGCATCTCATAGAACATCTGACCTCATCATGACCTCAGTGTCCTCCATGGTAGGCACGGCCCCGTGTTACTAGTTGCTCATAATTGCTGTTTACCTCTCCACGATAAGGTATAGCCAGCAGCATACCACCCTGCATCCCACTGCACTGCTGGCTTGCTTCTGAAGCTAAGCAGGGTCGGTCCCTAGATGGGAGACCAGATGCTGCTGGAGGTGGTGTTGGAGGGCCAGAGGAGGCACTATTTCCTCTGGTCTAAAAAAAATATCCCAATGCCCCAGGGCAGTGATTGAAATGTTGCCCTGTGTAGGGTGCTGTCTTTCGGATGGGACATTAAATGGGTGTCCTGACTCTCTGTGGTCACTAAAGATCCCATGGCACTTATCGTAAGAGTATGGATGTTCACCCTGGTGTCCTGGCAGAATTCCCAATCTGTCCTTCACATCATCATGGTCACCTAATCATCCCCAGTTTACAATTGTCTCATTCTTCTCCCCTGTAACTATTCCCCAGGCCGTTGCTGTAAATGAGAATGTGTTCTCAGTCAACTTACCTAAAATACACAATATATATATATATATATATATACACTGTTGAAGTCGGAAGATTACATACACTTAGGTTGGAGTCATTAAAACTTGTTTTTCAACAACTTCACAAATTTCTTGTCAACAAACTATAGTTTAGGCAAGTCGGTTCCAACAATTGCTTACAGACAGATTTATTTAACATATAATCACAATTCCAGTGGGTCAGAAGTGTACATACACTAAGTTGACTGTGCCTTTAAACAGTTTGGAAATTTCCAGAAAATTATGTCATGGCTTTAGCATCTGATAGGCTAATTGAGTCAATTGGAGGTGTACCTGTTAATGTATTTCAAGGCCTACCTTCAAACTCCTTCAAACTTTGCTTGACATCATGGGAAAATCAAAAGAAATCAGCTGAGACCCCAGGAAAATAATTGTAGACCTCCACAAGTCTGGTTCATCCTTGGGAGCAATTTCGTTTGGCCTGAAGGTACCACGTTCATCTGTACAAACAACAGTACGCAAGTATAAACACCATGGGACCACTCAGCCGTCATTCCACTCAGGAAGGAGACGCGTTCTGTCTCCTAGAGATGAACGTACTTTGGTGCAAAAAGTGCAAATCAATCCCAGAACAACAGCAAATGAACTTGTGAAGATGCTGGAGGAAACCGGTACAAAGTATCTATATCGACAGTAAAATGAGTCCTATATCGACATAACCTGAAAGGCTACTCAGAAAGGAAGAAGCCACTGCTCCAAAACCGCCATAAAAAAAGCCAAACTACGGTTTGCAACTGGACATGGGGACAAAGATCGTACTTTTTGGAGAAATGTCCTGTGGTCTGATGAAACAAAAATATAACTGTTTGGCCATAATGACCATCATTATGTTTGGAGGAAAAGGGCAGAGGCTTGCAAGCCGAAGAACACCATCCCAACTGTGAAGCACGGGGGTGGCAGCATCATGTTGTGGGGGTGCTTTGCTGCAGGAGGGACTGATACACTTCGCAAAATAGATTGCATCATGAGGCAGGAAAATTATGTGGATATATTGAAGCAACATCTCAAAACATCAGTCAGGAAGTTAAAGCTTGGTTGCAAATGGGTCTTCCAAATGGACAATGACCCCAAGCATACTTCCAAAGTTGTGGCAAAATGGCTTAAGGAAAACAAAGTCAAGGTATTGGAGTGGCCATCACAAAGCCCTGACCTCAATCCTACAGAAAATTGGTGGGCAGAACTGAAAAAGCGTGTGCGAGCAAGGAGGCCTACAAACCAGCTCTGTCATAAGGAATGGGCCAAAATTCACCCAACTTATTGTGGGAAGCTTGTGGAAGGCTACCCAAAACGTTTGACCCAAGTTAAACAATTTAAAGGCAATGCTACCAAATACTAATTGAGTGTATGTAAACTTCTGACCCACTGGGAATGTGATAAAACAAATAAAAGCTGAAATAAATCATTCTCCCTGCTATTATTTTGACATTTCACATTCTTAAAATAAAGTGGTGATCCTAACTGACCTAAAACTTAATTTTTACTAGGATTAAGTGTCAGGAATTGTGAAAAACTGATCTTAAATGTATTTGGCTAAGGTGTATGTAAACTTCTGACTTCAACTGTATATCCTTGTCCATTACTGTCCTGGTTAGTGATTACTGTCTTATTTCACTGTAGAGCCTCTAGCCCTGCTCAATATGCCTTAACCAACCATGTTGTTCCACCTCCTACATATGCGATGACATCACCTGGTTTAAACATCTCTAGAGACTATATCTCTCTCTTCATTACTCAATGCCTAGGTTTACCTCCAATGTACTCACATCCTACCTTACCTTTGTCTGTACACTATGCCTTGAATCTATGGTATCGTGCCCAGAAACCTGCTCCTTTTACTCTCTGTTCTGAACGTGCTAGACGGCCAGTTCGTATAGTCTTTAGCCGTACCCTTATCCCACTTCTCCTCTGTTCCTCTGGTGATGTGGAGGTTAATCCAGGTCCTGCAGTGCCTAGCTCCACTCCCACCCCCCAGGTGCTCTCATTTGTTGACTTCTGTAATCGTAAAAGCCTTGGTTTCATGCTTGTTAACATTAGAAGCCTACTCCCTAAGTTTGTTTTACTCACTGCTTTAGTACACTCTGCCAACCCAGATGTCTTAGCCGTGTCTGAATCCTGGCTTAGGAAAACCACCAAAAACCCTGAAATCTCCATTGCTAACTATAACGTTTTCCGCCAAGATAGAACTGCCAAAGGGGGCGGTGTTGCAATTTACTGCAAAGATAGCCTGCAGAGTTCTGTATTACTATATAAGTCTGTACCCAAACAATTTGAGCTTCTACTTCTAAAAATTCACCTTTCCAGAAACAAGTCTCTCACTGTTGCCGCTTGCTATAGACCTCCCTCTGCCCCCAGCTGTGCCCTCGATACCATATGTGAATTGATTGCCCCCCATCTATCTTCTGAGCTCGTGCTACTATGTGACCTAAACTGGGACATGCTTAATACCCCGGCCATCCTACAAACTAAGCTTGATGCCCTCAATCTCACACAAATTATCAATGAACCTACCAGGTACAACCCCAAATCAGTAAACACGGGCACCCTCATAGATGTCATCCTAACTAATTCACCCTCCAAAATACACTGCTGTTTTCAATCAAGATCTCAGCGATCACTGCCTCATTGCCTGCATCCGTAATGGGTCTGCGACCAAACGACCACCCCTCATCACTGTCAAACGCTCCCTGAAACAATTCTGTGAGCAGACCTTTCTAATCTACCTGGGCGGGGTATCCTGGAATGACATTGACCTCATCCCGTCAGTAGATGATGCCTGGCTATTCTTTAAAAGGGCCTTCCTCACCATCTTAAATAAGCATGCCCCTCTCAAAAAATGTTGAACTAGGAATAGATATAGTCCTTGGTTCACGCCAGACCTGTCTGCCCTTGACCAGCACAAAAACATCCTGTGGCGTTCTGCATTAGCATCGAATAGCCCCCGTGATATGCAACTTTTCAGGGAAGTTAGGAACAAATATACACAGGCAGTTAGAAAAGCTAAGGCAAGCTTTTTCAAACAGAAATTTGCATCCTGTAATACTAACTCAAAAAAGTTCTGGGACACTGTAAAGTCCATGGAGAATAAGAGCACCTCCTCCCAGCTGCCCATTGCTCTGAGGCTAGGAAACATTGTCACCACCGATAAATCCGCTGAGAATTTCAATAAGCATTTCTCTACGGCTGGCCATGCTTTCCACATCGCTACCCCTACCCCAGTCAACTGCCCAACACCCTCCACAGCAACCCGCCAAAGCCCCCCCCATTTCTCCTTTACCCAAATCCAGATAGCCGATGTTCTGAAAGAGCTGCAAAATCTGGACCCCTACAAATCAGCCGGGCTAGACAATCTGGACCCTCTCTTTCTAAAATGATCTGCCGAAATTGTTGCAACCCCTATTACAAGCCTGTTCAACCTCTCTTTTGTATCGTCTGAGATTCCCAAAGATTGGAAAGCTGCCGCGGTCATCCCCGTCTTCAAAGGGGGTGACACTCTAGACCCAAACTGCTACAGACCTATATCTATCCTACCCTCTCTCTATAAGGTCTTCGAACGCCAAGTTAACAAACAGATTACTGACCATTTCGAATCCCACCATACCTTCTCCGCTATGCAATCTGGTTTCAGAGCTGGTCATGGGTGCACCTCAGCCACGCTCAAGGTTCTAAACGACATCATAACCCCCATCGATAAGAGACATTACTGTGCAGCCGTATTCATCGACCTGGCCAAGGCTTTCAACTCTCTCAATCACAACATTCTTATTGGCAGACTCGACAGCCTTGGTTTCTCAAATGATTGCCTCGCCTGGTTTACCAACTACTTCTCTGATAGAGTTCAGTGTGTCAAATCGGAGGGCCTGTTGTCTGGACCGCTGACAGTCTCTATGGGTGTGCCACAGGGTTCGACTCTCTTTTCTGTATACATCAATGATGTTGCTCTTGCTGCTGGTGATTCTCTGATCCACCTCTACGCAGACGACACCATTCTGTATACTTCTGGCCCCTCCTTGGACACTGTGTCAACTAACCTCCAGACGAGCTTCAATGCCATACAACTCTCCTTCCGTGGCCTCCAACTGCTCTTAAACGTAAATAAAACTAAATGCATGCTTTTCAATCGATCGCTGCCCGCACATGCTCGCCCGTCCAGCATCACTACTCTGGACGGCTCTGACTTAGAATACGTGGACAACTACAAATACCTGGGTGTCTGGTTAGACTGTAAACTCTCCTTCCAGACTCACATTAAGCATCTCCAATCCAAAATTTAATCTAGAATCTGCTTCCTATATCGCAACAAAGCATCCTTCACTCATGCTGCCAAACATATCCTCGTAAAATTGACCATCCTCGACTTCGGTGATGTCATCTATAAAATAGCCTCCAACACTCTACTCAACAAACTGGATGCAGTCTATCACAGTGCCATCCGTTTTGTCACCAAAGCCCCATACACTACCAATCATTGCGACCTGTACGCTCTCGTTGGTTGGCCCTCGCTTCATACTCGTCGCCAAACCCACTGGCTACAGGTTATCTACAAGTCTCTGCTAGGTAAAGCCCCGCCTTATCTCAGCTCACTGGTCACCATAGCAGCACCCACTCGTAGCACGCGCTCCAGCAGGTATATCTCACTGGTCACCTCCAAAGCCAATTCCTCATTTGGTTGTTTTTCCTTCCAGTTCTCTGCTGCCAATGACTGGAACGAATTGCAAAAATCTCTGAAGCTGGAGACTCACATCTCCCTCACTAGCTTTAAGCACCAACTGTCAGAGCATTTTACAGATCACTGCACCTGTACTTAGCCTATCTATAAACAGCCCATCTATCTACCTACCTCATCCCCATACTGGTATTTATTTATTTAGTTTGCTCCTTTGCACCCCAGTATCTCTACCTGCACATTCATCTTCTGCCGATCTACCATTCCAGTGTTTAATTGCTATATTGTAATTACTTCGCCACCATGGCCTATTTATTTCCTTAACTTACCTCATTTGCACTCACTGTATATAGACTTTTTGTTTTCTTTTGTTCTACTGTATTATTGACTGTATGTTTGTTTATTCCATGTGTAACTCTGTGTTGTTGTATGTGTCAAATTGCTACGCTTTATCTTGGCCAGGTCGCAGTTGCAAATGAGAACTTGTTCTCAACTAGCCTACCTGGTTAAATAAAGATGAAATAAAATAAAAATATATATTAAAAAATCCTTCCATGAAAACAATTCCTTTCTTTAAAGGTTCTGAAGGACTTCTTCTGGCAATTTGAAGGTACATTCAGTAAACACTTTGATGCATTTCAAAAGAACAACCCCCATTCATATGCCATTCACATGCTAATTCCAGGCTGAGCTGGAACATTTTCAAGTGTCTTTCTGAGAGCGCAGCCCTCTTCCCATATTTACAATCCCCATTCACTGGGGTTTCTAACATTCCTCTGACCTCCTCTGAGGAGGTTAAGACGTTTGATAAATGTTTACTGTGTTTTAGCTCATCGGGGGTCTTAAAATACATTACTAGATAAAGTCGTAAAATGTATTAGAAATACATCAAAACACGAATCATGGCCCCTGCCAACTAATTTGCCTATCTGAAATATTGCCTAGTGTCTCATCATTCTGTTACCAAAAACTCACATATCTTTAAGATATTGTTTAGCTTCTCTCCCTCGTGAGGAGGAAGGATAATGAAAGTTCACAGAAGTAACAAGTAAAGGTAGACCTACCAATTAGTTATAGGGTTTTAAGTGATTAAAACGTGTCACTCTGTTACCAGGTCGGTAACAGAATGACCGAAAAATCTGTAACAGAATGGCAGCAATTGGGCACAATGGGAAATCATCGTAGTCACAAACCACAATTGCAGTAGAGCACCGTACAGTACAGTAGAGCATAGTAGAGTACAGGACAGGACAGTAAAGTAGAGTACAGTAAAGAATGTAGAGTAGAGCACACTAGAGTAGAGTTCAGTACAATGTACTGTATTGTAGTCTACTTTGGGACAGAGTGGAGCAGCGGTCTAAGGCACTACATCCCAGTCACTACAGACCCAGGTTCAATCCCGGGCTGTATCACAACCGGCCCGTGATCGGGAGTCCCATAGGGTGGCGCACAATTGCCCAGCGTCATCCGGGTTAGGGGAGAGTTTGGCCGAGGTAGGTCGTAAATAAGAATTTGTTCTTACCTGACTTGCCTAGTTAAATAAAGGTTAAATAAAATAAAATGAGACATCTGTACTGAACTCTACTCTACTGTGCTCTACTGTATTACACTTTACTGTACTATACTGAACTATACTCTTTTCTTTACTGTAGTTTATTCTACTGTACTGTCCTCAACTCTACTCCAGGGGTTCTGAAACCTTTTGAAATTACCTTGTTTTTGAAAGAAAAGCACGTTTTTTTGTCCATTAAAATAACATCAAATTGATCAGAAATACAGTGTAGACATCGTTTATATTGTAAATGACTATTGGAAACGGCAGATTTTTTATGGAATATCTACATAGGCGTACAGAGGCTCATTATCAGCAACCATCATTCCTGTGTTCCAATGGCATGTTGTGTTAGCTAATCCAAGTTTATCATTTTAAAAAGTCTAATTGATCAGAAATAGAAAACCCTTTTGCAATTACGTTAGCACAGCTGAAATCTGTTGTTCTGATTGAAGAACCAATAAAACTGTCCTTCTTTAGACTAGTTGAGTATCTGGAGCATCAGCATTTGTGTGTTCGATTACAGATTCAAAATGGCCAGAAACAAAGACTTTCTTCTGAAACTCATTAGTCTATTGTTGTTCTGAGAAATTAAGGCTATTCCATGCGAGAAACTGCCAAGAAACTGAAGATATTGTACAACGTTGCGTACTACTTCCTTCACAGAGCAGCGCAAACTGTCTCTAACCAGAATAGAAAGAGTGGGAGGCCCCGGTGCACAACTGAGCAAGAGGTCAAGTATATCAGAGTGTCTAGTTTGAGAAACAGACGCCCCACAAATCCTCAACTGGCAGCTTCATTAAATAGTACCCGCAAAACACCAGTCTACACGTCAACAGTGAAGAGGCGACTCTGGGATGATGGCCTTCTAGGCGGAGTTCCTCTGTCCAGTGTCTGTGTTCTTTTGCCCATCTTAATCTTTAATTATTTTGGCCAATCTGAGATATTCCTTTTTCTTTGCAACTCTGGCCAAATTTGTTAAATCTGTTGTTAGTAATATTCATAAAAAATACAAATACATATATCTGGCCACGGACCCCCAGCAACCCACTTTCAGAACCCCTGCTTTGCTCTGCTTTACTCTACTCTGCTTTGCTGTACTGCACTCTACTGTGATGTCCAAACTTAGACATAGACATACAGGTGTATAGGATTTGGACAAATTTGGTCCAGTCTGGACGGGTCTATACGGACATGCCTGGTGCACTAAACTGATGAAGTACAGTGCGTTCGGAAAAGTATTCAGACCCCTTGACTTTTTCCACATTTTGTTACATTACAGCCTTATTCTAAAATTGATTTAGTCGTTTTACCCCCTCAATCTACACCCAATATCCCAGAATGACAAAGCAAAAACAGGTTTTTAGAAATTGTAGCAACAAAAAAAACAATGTAAATATCACATTTACATAATATTCAGACCCTGTACTCAGCACCTTTGGCAGTGATTACTGCCTTGAGTCTTCTTGGGTATGACGCTACAAGCTTGGCTCACCTGTATTTGGGGAGTTTCTCCCATTCTTCTCTGCAGATCCTCTGAAGCTCTGTTAGGTTGGATAGGGAGCATCGCTGCACAGCTATATTCAGGTCTCTCCAGAGATGTTGGATCGGGTTCAAGTCCGGGCTCTGGCTGGGCCACTCAAGGACATTCAGAGACTTGTCCCGAAGCCACTCCTGCGTTTTGGCTGTGTGCTCCAATCAAATCAAATTTTATTGGTCACATACACATGGTTAGCAGATGTTATTGCAGTGTAGCGAAATGCTTGTGCTTCTACATTTACATTACATTTAAGTCATTTAGCAGACGCTCTTATCCAGAGCGACTTACAAATTGGTGCGTTCACCTTAAGACATCCAGTGGAACAGCCACTTTACAATAGTGCATCTAAATCTTTTAAGGGGGGATGAGAAGGATTACTTTATCCTATCCTAGGTATTCCTGAAAGAGGTGGGGTTTCAGGTGTCTCCGGAAGGTGGTGATTGACTCCGCTGTCCTGGCGTCGTGAGGGAGTTTGTTCCACCATTGGGGGGCCAGAGCAGCGAACAGTTTTGACTGGGCTGCGCGGGAACTGTACTTCCTCAGTGGTAGGGAGGCGAGCAGGCCAGAGGTGGATGAACGCAGTGCCCTTGTTTGGGTGTAGGGCCTGATCAGAGCCTGGAGGTACTGAGGTGCCGTTCCCCTCACAGCTCCGTAGGCAAGCACCATGGTCTTGTAGCGGATGCGAGCTTCAACTGGAAGCCAGTGGAGAGAGCGGAGGAGCGGGGTGACGTGAGAGAACTTGGGAAGGTTGAATACCAGACGGGCTGCGGCGTTCTGGATGAGTTGTAGGGGTTTAATGGCACAGGCAGGGAGCCCAGCCAACAGCGAGTTGCAGTAATCCAGACGGGAGATGACAAGTGCCTGGATTAGGACCTGCGCTGCTTCCTGTGTGAGGCAGGGTCGTACTCTGCGGATGTTGTAGAGCATGAACCTACAAGAACGGGCCACCGCCTTGATGTTAGTTGAGAACGACAGGGTGTTGTCCAGGATCACGCCAAGGTTCTTAGCGCTCTGGGAGGAGGACACAATGGAGTTGTCAACCGTGATGGCGAGATCATGGAATGGGCAGTCCTTCCCCGGGAGGAAGAGCAGCTCCGTCTTGCCGAGGTTCAGCTTGAGGTGGTGATCCGTCATCCACACTGATATGTCTGCCAGACATGCAGAGATGCGATTCGCCACCTGGTCATCAGAAGGGGGAAAGGAGAAGATTAATTGTGTGTCGTCTGCATAGCAATGATAATTCTAATTCTAGTTCCGACAGTGCAGAAATATCTAACATGTAATCTAACAGTTCCACAACAACTATCTAATACACACAAATCTAAGTAAAGGAATAGGAATACATACATATTATCACGTTTCAGGTAAGACCCAGATGCAGACAGTGTCGAAGTAACAAAAGTGTATTACTAGTACAGGGGCAGGCAATGCAATGGTTATCAACAGTACCGCAGAAATGGAACTTAAGTCACATAAAATCGGTGTTGTGCTGGTAGCTGCAGAGAAGTACTTGGGTTTACAAGATTTTAATGCAGAGGGGTTACAGGCGGAGATGGGCAAAAATGACAAAATACAATTACAAAATACCATAAAGATCAATGTATCAAAATAAACTACAAGATACTTGTATTTTGAAATGTATTTAATGAAATTAAAATACAGAAATACATTTGCAAGTAGCCGGCCCAAACAGCAACAACATTCGCAGTAACGGTTACAGAAATGTTTTACTTGCTATGAGTGATATGTTTTTTTTTTTAATCTACTTTTGTTGAATACACTGACTATAAGTCACTCATGAAAGGCTGGTCATGGCTCACATCAACACCATTATGCCGGAAACCCTAGACCCACTCTAATTCGCATACCGCCCCAACAGATCCAGAGATGATTTTATTTTATACATTTTACCTTTATTTATACAGGTTTTTTCTCATTGAGATAATATCTCTTTTCCAAGAGAGACCTGGTCCAATAGCAGCAGGGGAAACAATGTTTCAGACAAAACAACTTACATACACTAACACAACATTAAACAAAACTATAAACACACATACAGTACAACAATTACATTAAAAATACAAACATCTTGACTAAAAACAGCTGGCCTAAAAACAATTACACTCTTCTCTGATATATACATCGATCAAGTGTTCAAACTCCACCAACGAAACTAGATCATCACATTTTAAAATGTTCAGGAGAGAATTCCAGGACCACGGAGCTAAGTAACTTAAACTATTTCTACCCTGACCTGTTCTAATTTTTGGTTCTGTTAGAAGCAAATGAGAATGGCACCGTAATTATCATTTATTTCCTGACCTGACTAAAAAAGAACAGAGATAAAATGGCATTTTGCCCAATATGGCCTTATAAATCAGTGTATACCAGTGTTTAAGCCTACGCAAGGTCAATGACGACCAGCCAACAGCACCGTAGCGATCACAATGATGTGTTAGACGTTTCTGATTTGTCATTAACCCGAAGGCTGCATGATACACTGAATCAAGTGCTGTCAGGGTAGTGGCTGAGGCCTGCATATATATAACCTCACTAAAATCTCAAACCGACAGTAATGTACATCGTACCAGCTCCTTCCTGGCCTCAAAAGAAAAACAAGCCTTATGCCGGTAATAAAATCCTATTTTCAGCTTGAGCTTCCTTATCAAGTTCTCTACATGCACAGTGAAGCTCAGCGTATCATCAAGCCACACACCCAAATATTTGTACACTTTAACTTGCTCTATAGTATGTCCAGCCAATATAGCAGTGACATGATTTGTAACATGCCAGGCATTTGAAAATACCATGCATTTTGTTTTACCCGAATTTAGAATCAGCTTTAAATCACACAGATTCTGTTGTTAAATGCTCTTTGGGCATTTTCAAAAGCTTAAGATAAACTACTACCACTTGAATAAAGAACAGTATCATCTGCATAAAAATGAACATCCGCTGTTTCAATAAGATCCCCAATGTTGTTGATATACAAAATGAACAACAGTGGGCCCAAAATAGAACCTTGCGCAACACCTGAGCACACCTCTATGGACTCTGATTTACAACCATCCGCCATTACACATTGTGTAGGATTTGATAGGTAATTTATAAACCAATCTAGAGCATGACCAGTAATTCCACAACATTTTAACCTTTGCACTAACACAGCATGGTCCACGGTGTCAAAAGCCTTCAACAAATCAATAAAAACAGACACACAATGTAACTTCTTATCAAGAGCACAGTGGAAGTAATTTAAGACCTTCAATGTTGCTGAAACAGTGCTGTGGCCAGACCTAAAACCTGATTGCATTCCATTTAAGATGTTGTTTTCTTGGAAGTAGGCCTTTAGCTACCTGCTAACTAAGAACTCCAGTACCTTTGACAGTACAGACAATTTTGATATGGGTCGATAGTTGTCAAGTAGCGAGGGATCTCCACCTTTCAGGAGAGGCTGTACAAAAGCAGATTTCCATAACTTGGGGATTTCCTTAACATCAAGAGTAAGGTTAAAAATACATGGGGCGAGCAATGATGTCTGTGGCTAGGTGTAGGAAGCGGGGGTCTAGTTCATCAGGGCCAGGGGATTTTTTAAAATTAATTTCTTTCTGGGCTTTACACACTTCTGAAACAGCGAAGGATGAAAAGGAGAACCTGGTGAAGGAGTGCACAGGGGTGTCAGGTAAATGTATAGGGGGCTCAATTATACCTTTGACCTTTTCAAATAAACAGCCTGCATCTAAAAAATGCTGGTTCAAGGCTTTCAGAATGGAGGTCTGTGTGTCAACCAACAATTGTTCAGGAAGCTGTGTATCTTTTCTGCACTCCAAACCTTTCACTACTTGCCAAAATTTGGATGGATTATTAAAATTTTGTGAAGTAGATTTCAGGTAGTGGTCTGCTTTCAATTTACGGATCATAGCCACACCCATATTTCAAAAACATTTAAAAGCCATCCAATCATCTGCCAAACCAGTCCCTCTTGTTTTAGCCCACATAGCATTTCGTTCCCTTATGATTTTTGTAAGTTCCTTAGTAAACCAAGGGTTCTCTCTGCCCTTAATCCAGATTTTTTTTAAAGGGGCATGCCTATTGCATACATCCTGGAATGCGTTGTGGAAGTAGGAAAAGGCTAGTTCAACATCAGGGACTAATTCCATTCTATTCCATTCAATGCCAGATAGATACATCATGTAAAAAACCTTGAGTATCAAACCACTTCCAGTTTCTTTTCGTAATAACACGTGGCGATTTCTTAGGAATTTTACCATCTCTCACACAGGCAATAGCACAGCAACACTACCACCCTTAGATTTACGATCTGTACGAAAAACATTGTAACCATTTATGCCAATATTTTTTTTATCTGTAGTAGATTTTTTAAGCCAGGTTTCAGAAAGCATAAATACATCCGGGTCGGCAGTTTTTATCCATATATTCACAAAATCAAGCTTCGGCAGAAGACTTCTTACATTCATATGCAAAACCTTCAGGCCACTCTGACTACTTAATTCGGCAGGGGTAAGAATGTCAGGACCTAGATTAGACTGGACATTTCCAGACTAAAGAAACAGCAAGATAATGGCAAGTCTAGATCGAGGGTTACAACATTCGGAGTTACAGACAGCACTCCATAGTCACCCGAGTCTTTAACGCCACATATTTCAGGAGATGTATGAAGTCCAGAGACATGGTTAAGTACCAAGAGAACAGTCCTGACATGTAAGCGCAAGAGTCCGATTTCTCCCATATTGTTCGGGAGAAATGTGCATAGTTCTCATGTGCATTTCCGGAGCAAGCGTGGGGTTTCTCACAATACTCGAGGGAGAAACAATCATATAGTAATGAAACAGCAGGGAGCAGGTCTCGAACCCTCGACCTTCTAGCCCGAGGTTCCGGCGCACTATCGACTGTGCCGCAAAAGCATGCTCGTGCCCTTTCCCACCTGGACAAAAGGAAGGAACACCTATGTAAGAGTGCTGTTCATTGACTACAGCTCAGCGTTCAACACCATAGTGCCAGCAAAGATCATCACTAAGCTAAGGACCCTGGGACGAAACACCTCCCTCTGCAATTGGATCCTGGACTTCCTGACGTCTCCCCCCAGGCACCAACACATCTGCCACGCTGATCCTCATCACGGGGGCCCCTCAAGGGTGCGTGCTTAGTCCCCTGCTGTACTCCCTGTTCACCCACGACTCTGTGGTCAAGCACGACTCAAACACCATCATTAAGTTTGCTGACGACACAACAGTGGTAGGCCTTATCACCGACAACGATGAGACAGCCTACAGGGAAGAGGTCAGAGACCTGGCATTGTGGTGCCAGGACAACAACCTCTCTCTCAATGTGAGAAAGTCAAAGTAGCTGATTGTGGACTATAGGAAAAGGAGGGCCAAACAGACCCCCATTAGCATTGACGGGGCTGAAGTGGAGCAGGTCGAAAGTTTCAAGTTCCTTGGTATCCACATCACCAACAAACTATCCTGGTCCAAACACACCAAGACAGTCGTGAAGAGGGCACGACAACACCTTTTCCCCCTCAGGAGACTGAAAAGAGTTGGCATGGGTCCCAGATCCTCAAAAGGTTCTACAGCTGCACCATCGAGAGCAACCTGACCGGTTGCATCACCACCTGGTATGGCAACTGCTCAGCATCTGACCGTAAGGTGATTGAGGGTAGTGCGTACGGCCCAGTACATCAAAGGGGCCAAGCTTCCTGACATTCAGGACCTATATACAAGACGGTGTCATAAGAAGGCCCAAAGACTCCAGTCACCCAAGTCATAGATTATTCTCTTTGCTACCACCCCGCATGCGGTAAAGGAGCGCCAAGTCTAGGACCAAAAGGCTCCTTGACACCTTCTACCCAAAGCCATAAGACTGCGGAACAATTCATCAAATGGCCGTCCGGACTATTTACATTGATACAACCCCCCCCCCCCCCCCCTTTGTTTTTTTTATTTGATAAGAATGCCTACTAAATGACCAAAATCTAAATGTATATGTGAAAA
The DNA here is from genome assembly GCF_034236695.1 of Oncorhynchus nerka. Classification (NCBI taxonomy): domain Eukaryota; kingdom Metazoa; phylum Chordata; class Actinopteri; order Salmoniformes; family Salmonidae; genus Oncorhynchus; species Oncorhynchus nerka. Next base: position 53,024,562 of record NC_088404.1, on the reverse strand, counting down.
TGAACATGTGAAAATCACCATACCAAAATTCACTGGAAAGCACACACTATTATTATTGGCCTTGTTTTGGGGTCATGTCTAGATGCGATACAGTTTAAACCTTATTCGTCTAACCTGCTACGTTAAATCTCCTAGTCTGTGCTACAGGACAGCAGTGATCAACAAGTTGCTTATTTGATCAAATTTAAATGTCACAATGATTAGGTTGTTACGAGTGTACTGATATAAGTAGTACACGTGACATCCCGGCAACTTTGAGAAAAAACACTTTATCGTAAGTTATGCCTGGTCGTCACTAGTTACCACAGCCCAAAGGTATTAAACCAATACTATTTGAATGACATTTATAATTATGCATTTCTGTATAGTACACATCAAGGATTCATGGTGTCATTCTGTTACTGTCATTCTGTTACGGGTGTTGATCCACTTCACTTACAATAGTTCAATAACCAAAATAAATGTTTTCAAACCCAAGGTGTTATATCTTAACAGACACCTCATTATTTCTGCAGAGATTTTTTAAGCTGAGTTCTGAGTAGATATTCAAGTGTGGTCACAAAAAACAGGGACATTTTATTTATTCTGTTACCAAACTTGCACTGCTCCTCAAGTAAGTGTTTCAAAAATACCCACGAGACGAGAAACGTGTTTAAACTAACCAAGCTTCTCACCACATAGAACCCCCCCCCATAATTCTCTGCGGCACAACCCCAATACAACACACTAGGTTCATTCTCTGATCCTAATCCTATGATTGGATGGACAACATGTCAGTTCACACTGCAAAAGCTTTGATTGGTTGGAGGTCGTCCTCCGGAAGTGGTCATAATTACCATGTAGGTCTATGGAAGGGGGTGAGGCCTACAAGCCTCCTAGGTTTTGTATTGAAGCCAATGTAGCCAGAGGAAAACGGAAGCTAGCTGTCCTCCGGCTACACCATGGTGTTACCCCAGAAAGTGTTGTTGAAGGTACTGTAGACCTTCATTGCAAACAGTGTGTTTTAATCAATTATTTGGTGACTTATGAATATATTTAGTATAGTTTTTATTGAAATTTCACTGAGGAGTATAATCCTCCCCTTCCTCCTCTGAGGAGCCTCCACTGGTGGAATTCCCCTACTACTTGAGCAGAGCATGGGTTGGGCCTCACGCGAATCAAAAAAAGTCATTACTAGTATTATTTTTTATTTATAATGCCGTGCTCATGAGGCCCTTTGATGTGAGGCCTGATGGTAAGTGCACGCTTTCTCAACATGACAATGGTTGAAGAGGATCAAGGCATGTTTGATCCATCTACATGTTTTTTCCCCCGGCACATTATTGTAGGGAAAACTTCAATTTTTATGACTCTTGTCATAAATTATTCTCTTTTCTGGCCATGAACAGCTACGCACTCATTGGATTGGTGAGCTTTAGAGAACAGCCATCCTGCGTCTTGTTAAATAATGTATTGATCTGTAATCTTTCGCATAACTTTTTCATAGCGTTAACTCTGTCATACAATTTTCTGCTCCGCCGCACAGTGGTTTTCGGCTGATGGTGCATAACACATCTGAGTGGTATGACAGCTGTCCTCGTGAGCTCTCAAGATGACTTTAAACCTCACGGCGATAGAAAGATACGTGTTTTTTTTTTTTGCCACAGCATCCACTAACTAAGAATAATGACTTCCAGGTGTGTGCAGCTTGCCTTGGTGCTAAGCTGGTGTTGAGTGGCAGTGTTGGTCGTGATTGCTATGTCCTGCTCAACCTGGGACAAAGTGCTGTTAACCAAGCCACTGCAGGACTGTTCTGTGACCCTACAATTGTTGAAGGATCTATGCCGAAGGAAAAAGTACTGTTCTCCCGCCCTCGCATCTGCTCCGGTTATGGATGCATGTACAAAGTGGCTCGCAGAGCAGCTGTGGTAAGCCAAGTGAACAGCCACCATGCCTGTAGCACTGTAGCCTTCTACCTCTACATGTTTTTAATGCAGCTGCTGCCATTCATCTATAGTCTAACCTCTATACTACTACAAGAGCAAACTATGTCCTTTCACTTGTCTCAGCAATGGAGTATCCAGCATGTCACATTGCTGGTGTTGCTCATGTTGCCTCCATGCATTAACCCTGTTGTCTGTATACTCCGCAACGACGTGGTGAAGAATGCACTGTTCCGTCTCAACAAAAGCAGGTGCAGAAGGCATTTAGGAGGAGAAAGATTGGGAAGAGGAGACCGCTTGGGAGAAGGGGAGTGTTCGGGAGGAGTGGAGAATTCGGGAGGAAAGGAGCGATGCCTCTGGGAGAGAGAGGAGAACCACAGAGGGATGCCGTGGGGTTGGATGAGAGCAGGAAAGTGTAACCGGACCCCTCTGTCCCTCCATTTTTCCCTGCCTCAAATTGAGGTGTGATTTAGTAATTTTGCAGAGTCAGAGGAAAGTGTCTCATAGTATATTGCATAGATGCCGTATCTGTCACGTCTCTTGTCAGAATGAGGATCGGACCAAAGCCCAGCGTGGTAGGTGTTCATGATTCTTTATTACTCAAAACACGAACAAAATAACAAAGAAAAACGAACCGTTCTGTAAGGCAAATCAACTATACAGAAAACTACCCACCAAAAACCATGTTAGAAAAAGGCTGCCTAAGTATGATTCCCAATCAGAGACAACGATAGACAGCTGCCTCTGATTGGGAACCACACTCGGCCAAAAACAAAGAAATAGAAAACATAGAAATTAAGAAACTAGAATGCCCACCCTAGTCACACCCTGGCCAAACCAAAATAGAGAATAAAAGCCTCTCTATGGCCAGAGTGTGACAGTATCTGACAGATCTGGCATGAGAGATTAGTTAAACTCTTAAATTGATTAGGGTGAAAATGTGTTTCTGGAATCATTTAAATAATACATTTTTGTAAGATATTTTCGACATTTAGAAAACGTATTTTTTAAACTTGATTACCTCTGCCTTTCTTAAGTGTTTGTGATTGAACAATTTTATGTAACATATTGATTGGTGTCATTCCACAAATAGAGTGCCTTTTGGGTTGTTTTGTAAAGAAATTATATGTATTTCATCTAAGTTTAACCTTCTGTCATGAAGCGCACATTTAACTTCATAACAAACATGTTTTCCCATCTCAAGAGGATAAATGAAGACAAATGACTTTAAAAGTTGAGTGTTGATGGTAATAGGTTTGACGATTGGAAGCTTGTTGTATGCAACAGTAGTAGTGCGGTAGTAGTGCTAATCACATTAAATAAGTCATTTAAAATAATTTATACAAAATAAATAAATAATTTCTTCAGAGAACTTCATCAAAGCAAAAAAAATAATTAGGGCTTTGCAATGGGGGGAAACTTGGCAAAATCATGTAATGAGACAAACATGACGAGGTACATGCCAAAATGTGGATTTTCGGGGGGGAAAAAATAATTTATTTTAACGAAAACATTTTTAACATGGTTTAGTTAGAGCAGATTTATTTGATCCAAATGCCAACTTGAGTGTTTGATCAAAATGTAAACGCATAATGTCTGAGGGACATGAAAGGAACTCAATTTGTGAAATAACCCATTGAGTGTAATGTTTCATTAGTAACATGTTTGAAATGTGCTTCTCTGTTGTTATAATACTTTACTACTTGCCATTACTTTTATTTTATTAAATCCAGAAGCTCTAGCTCTTAAACTGATTGTAGAAAATTCCCTTCACATACTGACTTCCACCAATCACCCCTTCCAGTTTCCTGCAGGGGCAGGACTTCCTTCCCCAACACACCTTAAGTAGCCTCACCTGCTTCTAATCAAGGCAGCTGGGAGATGCACGGATGATGGCGGAAACGGATGTCATGTTTGAAACCGACGATGCATTGTGTGAAGATGAGAGCACAGAGAGTGAGAATGAGTGGGGTTACAGTGGTGAAAAGGAAAGAAAATTAGAAGTAAAGGTGTAGTGAAATCCAAGCCTAGTCTAGTTTTTAGTTAGTGAGGGTTTTGGCCCAATGCTACCTGGGAGATCTGTTGGACATCTCAAGGAAAATCTGGGATGCGTCGGAGGATAATGTGGCGTCGGTGAGAGTAACAAGAAGTGGTCTTATTTAGATTTTTTGTGTGTGTCTGCGGAGCAGAGGAAGCTAGCTTTGCGCCTGAAAAAGAAATCGGAGTGTAATATTTTGTGTATGGATTTTCGAGGCAGGGCACCTATCAAGGGGTGGCAGGTAGCCTAGTTGTTAGAGCCGAAAGGTTGCTAGATCGAATCCCTGAGCTGGCAAGGTAAAAATCTGTCATTCTGCCCCGGAACAAGGCACTGTTCCTGGGCTCTCATTGAAATAAGAAATTGATCTTAACTGACTTGCCTAGTTAAATAAAGGTTCAATTAAATAAATGAAATAATTCAAGGGGGTTATCTCTGGGGTGGCTCATGGAGCACAGTGCATTCAGGAAGTATTCAGACTCCTTAACTGTTTCCAAACTTTAAAAAAAATGTATTTAAAAATATATATATATTCTCAACAATGTTCTTAAATGGAAGAAGTTTGGAACCAACAAGACTCTTCCTAGAGCTGGCCGCCCGGCCAAACTGATCAATCGGGAGAGAAGGGCCTTGGTCAGGGAGGTGACCAAGAACCTGATGGCCACTCTGACAGAGCTCCAGAGTTCCTCTGTGGAGATGGGAGAATCTTCCAGAAGGACAGCCATCTATGCAGCACGACCAATCAGGCCTTTATGGTAGAGTGGCCAGACAGAAGCCACTCCTCAGTAAAAGGCACACGACAGCCCACTTGGAGATTGCCAAAAGGCACCAAGCGTCACGTCTGACCATGAGAAACAAGCTTCTCTGGTCTGATGAAACCAAGATTGAACTCTTTGGCCTGAATGCCAAGCGTTACCAGGTTTCTGGAGGAAACCTGGCACAATCCCTACAGTGAATTATGGTGGTGTTGGCAACAGCATCATGCTGTGGGGATGTTTTTCAGCAGCAGGGACTGGGAGATTAGTCAGGATCGAGGCAAAGATTAACGGAGCAAAGTACAGAGAGATCCTTGATGAAAACCTGCTCCAGAGCGCTCAGGACCTCAGACTGGGGTGAAAGTTTACCTTCCAACAGGGCAATGGCCCTAAGCACACAGCCAAGACAACACAGGAGTGGCTTCGGGACAAGTCTCTGAATGTCCTTGAGTGGCCCAGCCTGAGCCCGGACTTGAACCCGATCAAACATTTCTGGAGAGACCTGAAAATAGCTGTGCAGCAACGCACCCCATCCAACCTGACAGAGCTTGAGAGGATATGCAGAGAAGAATGGGAGAAACTCCCCAAACACAAGTGTACCCAAGAAGACCCGAGGCTGTAGTCACTTCCAAAGATGTTTCAACAAAGTACTGAGTAAAGGGTCTGAATATATATGTAAATGAGATATTTCCGTTGTTTATTTTTTAATACATTTGCTAAAAATCTAAACTTGTTTTTGCTCTGTCATTATGGGGTATTGTGTGTAGATTGAGGGGGGGGGAGGAAACTATTGAATCAATTAAAAATAACCTAACAAAATGGGGAAAAAGTAAAGGGGTCTGAATACCGTGTAACAGTCAGATGTTAGCACGTCTTGGGGCTATGATATTTGTGCATCTAACTTTTTCACAAATCATAATTCACAATTCATTCAGGATTATCTGTAATCATGGTAGCATCCACATTAATGTAGAAGTGTTTGAAACATATGCTATGCTTATTTACAATAAAAGTGACTTCAAAATTACACAACACATTATTGACCCTTCATTTCTATTGGGCACAAAATAATCTCAAACACATCCAAAACTAAAACACAAATGAATCCAACTCATTTGTAGTCACAAGCTTGATGTATTCATTCTGTGCTATGAATATGTGACGAAATTCTTAACATTGTATTACTTTAATACACATGAAGTATGACAATGAAGAAAAAAAAATACTTGAACTGACACATATGTGAATTTGCCCCAATACTTTTGGTCTCCTTAAATGGGGGGACTATGTACAAAAAATGCTAGAATTTCTACATGGTTCACCCGATATGGATGAAAATACCCTCAATTTAAAGCAGACAGTCGGGGCTTTAACCTCATAGTCATATCATTTCAAATCCAAAGTGTGGAGTACAAAGCCAAAACCACAAAACGTGTCACTGACCCAATACTTTGAGCTCACTGTATATTTGGTCATGGTTATTTTCAAGCCTGTCACGCCTAATCCCGCTCCCTCTCCAGCGCTCGATTTCGCAGGACCACCGCTGCGGAGCCAGGCACCGCCAATCAGAATGAATTCTTCTCCAAAAAAGAGCTTCATTACAAACATAAATACTCCTTAGTTTCATCAGCTGTCCGGGTGGCTGGTCTCAGACAAGGATATGGGTTAAGGTTAGGCTTTAGGGTACGGGGCGTCCCAAGGATTCCAGATTGCACTGACCGTTTTGATACATCACCCAAAAGTGTGCGTTACTGGCCGTCAGTGATCGTAGACACTCTGGTGAGTTTGAGCTGAGCTGTCTACGTTTACCACAGGGTGGCGTAAGAGGAACTGCATTTTTGTCTGCAATTTTACCAGGCATATCTTTAAAAGGCACTCATTTTAAAGTTTCAAACTCCAAAATGTCCCTATCAATAGTCTAGTCAATCCATCATCTTTGAAGGAAATAAATAACCCATGTCTCGTATTTTAAGATGGGATTGAATAGGTTGACAACCAAAAAGCCTACATGTCCGTTTTTAATAGGCTACAATTAATTTTCCAATTTATACGAATATCAAATTCATATAAATTCGATAATTGCTCATAGGCTATAGGCTGATTTACAAAAGCTTTGATCGTGAACATGCATGCATTTTGGCATATTTATCTTATTCGTTAAGATACATTGTTCTGAAATGTTACTAATTTAGAATATAGCCAAACATTTAATCATGCAATAGCCCTTTCATTCTATTAAAATAGGGATATAATTATTCAACAGACATTTAAGCAAAAATGTCGTCGACATGTCATGATATTCTTAATGCTTGATATAATTACATTTTGATCCAAAAGTGAAACGCCTTCATTTGTTTATCTTTTATAAACAGCGTCATACAAACGAATTAATTAAACAAGTCACCCGGGAACCAATATTTGTTTTAGATAGCCACTCAACGAATGTGTGCCATGAAAGGCATTGACATTAGACAACGCACGGTTGGTTGCATTGACGTTGCTAAAGTGGTGGTAGTCTGATTTTCTTGCCAAATCGTTTCGTTTTTATAAGAAGCAGATTATACACTTCGCATATTAAAAATAACCAAAATGAAAACTTGTTTTACTGAAAGCAAACGAGTTATGCACTGTGGTCGTTGTATTTTGAAGCAAACAAGTGATCATTATCATTATAGAAATACCAATTTATTAAACGTGACAGACTCTCTCTCGCTCTCTCTCTCTCTCGCTCTCTGTCGATCCTTCTCAATGCTTTCATTCTCAGTTTCTCTCGTTGCATCCATTAGGGAGAATGAGTACTCTCCGTGCACGACAACAGTGAACACTCACTCACTTCGCCTCACTTTCAAATTGTTGCACGATGGGAAATGCTTAAAATAGTTATGGGTAGCCAAGATTGACTAGTTTAACAAAGTTACCAAAGAGACTCTCAAGTGAACTTCACCTCGCGCACCAGAGTGTTAAGTGGCCCATGGCCACACAAGTTGCCCGTATTGCTTTCTCCACTGATACAGACAACGTTGTCCTTTGATAATACAACGTGATGCCCACAGACTGGATACACCAAGCCAAGGTAAGAATAGCCCTATTGCTATATCCCAACATTTATATTAATGTGGTGCTTTGTCTGGCCGTGGCTGTGTGTTGCTTCCCAGTCGAAAGCCAATGTGTAGCTTAAGTCCCTGCATCATAGGTTATTAAGAGGTTATTAATGTTTTGTCATTGAGATTGATAGGCTACTATGCCTACACTTACATGTCATTATGAAAGGGAAAATGTCAAATGAGGCGAGTTTGGTCAGTGAACAAATTACACGTAGCCTAATGATTTGCAACATACGCCTATTGTGTTTGTCATTTGCATATAACATTTACAAAATATTGTGCCTACATTGTGTTTCAGACTGAACTACTTTGCTAAACTAAGTGTTGTCAAATGCTTATTGTAAAATGATGTCTGTAGTTTAAAGTGATATAATTCCGTGCAAGCTGGTTTATGTCAGCACGTTTCACTGTAATAGGCCCACAATCCGTTTAATTACAAGTCGTTTTTTCTGCATTGCCCGTTAACTTTGTGAGCGAGCCCCGCAGCTTGAAAATAGCTGCCCGGTGGTATTGCAAGCTATTGTAATAGGACGTAGTTTCATGTTTGTCCACATAGTGGTAGCCGGCTACTATTCATCGAAACGACGTGCGCTTTTCTGGCCACAGGGCCACCACCTCAACTGTAAATGCAGAGCCTTTCGGAGTTTGTTCACTGTGCGCTCGGTTGACTTCGGCGCCATGTCCAAATCAGAATGAATTTGATTCAGTTGTAATCAACTGGAAAATGGGAATATTGTCGACGCTGCCGAGTAGGGGATGTCTCTCTCACAAGTTTACTCTCTCTCGGGTCATGGAAACTGACCTTAAAAGAATGCGTGGTGAGTCATAAATTAAAATAGACGTAACCCTTCGTTCTAAAACGGTTCCATTGGGAGACAATACAGAAGAAACAAGACGTTGGTCCCAGCGAGAACACGGTGCGAAGCAAGGGGAACTTCTTGAAGTAAGTTGTTCTCAATTGGAATTCTGATTGCCTAGGCTATAGCCGACATTGAACATTTTTTTTTTCGTGAACGTTTTCAAGTTGAAAACAGCATGTAGCGTAGCCTATAGACTAGACTACTTGTCTCTATATATTTTCTTTTGACTTGGGCTGTTGTTATAGATGATTGCCAAGACAATAACTATTATGGTGGACAATTACGAAATGTCATTTAATTGATTGTCGTATGAGCGTAGCGATTTAGGAGGAGCGTGTATTTAGTCATGCTTCACACACTTCGACTGACATTTAGAACTGTACGTTCTGCCTTGCACTTAACACTTAGCCTACAAAAAGTCCATAGTGTTATCTTGTGAAAGAGTGAACGTTTCTTTGAGGTTTCGTGCGGTGAACGTAATGATACGTTGACATGTCAGGGTATAGGAGGACAAGGCGCACTGAAGCATCATAGCCTTTCTGGAAAAGCGAGATAGGTCATCACTTTAGGGAGTTTCCCAAATTGACGTGCACACAAGTTCTCAGATAATGCGTCTCGGAGTGCTGCACGCCCGGTGATAACGTTTTGAAAGAGAGCCCTCGCACGCACTGGCGATCGAAATGAATTCACGTGCCAGTGATGCGGTTATAAAACAACTAAAATGTAATTAACTGGATTGTGGTAACATCCGGATCAATGCCACATAGATGTATTTATTTTTGATCCCTCTAACTTGTTGACACTGAGAGTGACATTCCAACCCATTTATCTTCGAATTAACCTAGCATATAATTGAAATGCAGTAGCCTCATTGCTATTTGGACACATTTCAAATCCATGATCTAGAATTTAAATAGTGCCTATATTCTTCAGCTTAAGTTTAATTGTCTGTGCTCTCTAGCTAGCCAATAGAGAAGCACATTCCCGTTGTAAGCGAGAGTGTCTGTTTGAAAAACAATCCGACGACGGGACCCTTCGCTGGGGTGAAGTTGATCTCGTATGCCAATTTGTTTTGAGCAGGTGCTGTGGGTTAAAGTTCCCTCATAAGGTAAAGTGGCATTAGAGTGCAGTCCACGTTCAAATGGCAGACTTATAAATAGGCTGCCAATTCAGCACATTGTCCCGGGACGTGCTACAATACAGTCGCGGCGCACCTGTAGCTCGCCTGGATTTAGTTATGGACCGTTCATTTTGTCGTTTCAGCGCACAAATACCGCCACCCGCATCGTTCACACTAAACCTTTACAGTATATAGCCTATTAATTATGTCAGTCCCATCAAACACGTTCATATAGGTTAGCCTTCTAAGTGCCCCCAAGTGTAGGCTAACATGTCCAACTATTTAGGCCTATTAAAACACAGAGCTAATATGATAAATACCTTCAAGAAGTAATACAAAAAAACACAAACCTTATATTGAGAAACCTTGCATTGAGAAAACTGTGACTCATTGTCATTTGATAATTAGGCTATGATTAGCACCAGGCCTGGAATTTCTTGATTTTAGGGGCAAGGCCAATTTCGGTCAAGAGTTCCCAATAAGCCAGGTCACCAAGGTCATCTGCTAGGGTACCAAGACCATTAACAAACATAGGCAATTGATTTGATTTGAAAACCGAAAAACGTACATAAATAGTTAGCCTACATGTCAAAGTGTAGGTGATAGACATTGGCTACAACCTGTCATGTCCAGACTTATGCTGACATGAGGGAAGTGCCTGAAAATAAATGTTATAATAACCCATTCTTGAAAATATTGCATGTGCAAGAGCTAAACCTTACCTCATGGTATATTTAAGCAATAATGAGACTTTTAATTGTATATACAGTACCAGTCAAAAGTTTGGACACACCTACTTATTCAATGGTATTTTCTTTATTTTGTACTATTTTCTACATTGTAGAATAATAGTGAATACATCAGAACTATGAAATAACACATATGGAATCATGTAGTAACCCAAAAGTGTTTAACAAATCAAAATCTATTTTATATTTGAGATTCTTCAAAGTAGCCACCCTTTGCCTTGATGACAACTTTGCACATTCTTGGCATTCTCTCAACCAGCTTCACCTGGAATGCTTTTCCAACAGTCTTGAAGGAGTTCCCACATATGCTGAGCACTTGTTGATGTCTTTTCCTTCACTCTGCAGTCCAACTCATCCCAAACCATCTCAATTGAGTAGAGGTTTGGTGATTGTGGAGGTCAGGTCATCTGATGCAGCACTCCATCACTCTCCTTCTTGTTATAATAGCTCTTACACAGCCTGGAGGTGTGATTTGGGTCATTGTCCTGTTGAAGAACAAATGATAGTCCCACTAAACGCAATCCATATGGGATGGCATATCGCTGCAGAATGCTGTGGTAGCCATGCTAGTTAAGTGTGCCTTGAATGTTAGATCTATCACACCAGTGTCACCAGCAAAGCACCCCCACACCATCACCCCTCCTCCATGTTTCATGGTGAGAACCACACATTCAGAGATAATCTGTTCACCTACTCTGCGTCTCACAAAGACACGGCAGTTAGAACCAAAAATGGACTGGACTCATCAGACCAAAGGATAGATTTCCACTGGTCTGATGTCCATTGCTCGTGTTTCTTTGCCCAAGCAAGTCATTTCTTCTTATTGGTGTCCTTTAGTAGTGGTTATTATGCAGCAGTTCGACCATGAAGGCCTGATTCATGTAGTCTCCTCTGAACAGTTGATGTTGAGATGTGTCTGTTACTTGAACTCTGTGAAGCATTTATTTGGGCAGCAATTTCTGAGGCTGGTAACTCTAATAAACGTATCCTCTGTAGCAGAGGTAACTCTGCGTCTTCATTTCCTGTGGTGGTCCTCATGTGAGTCAGTTTCATCATAGCACTTGATAGTTTTTTCGACTGCACTTGAAGAAAGTTCTTGAAATTTTTCCAGATTGACTGACCTCCGTGTCTGAAAGTAATGATTGACTGTCGTTTCTCTTTGCTTATTTGAGCGGTTCTTGCCGTAATATGGATGGTGTCTTTTACCAAATAGTGCTATATTCTGTATACCAGCCCTACCTTGTCACAACACAACTGATTGGCTCAAACGCATTAAGAAGGAAAGAAATCCCACAAATTAACTTTAAACAAGGCACACCTATTAATTGAAATGCATTCCAGGTGACTACCTCATGAAGCTGGTTGAGAGAATGCCAAGAGTCTGCAAAGCTGTCATCAAGGCTTGCTACTTTGAAGAATTTCAAATATATTTTGATTTGTTAACATCTAATGGGCAGGTGGGACGGTAGCGTCCGGCCAACATCCGGTGAAATTGCAGAGCGCGAATTTCAAATGACAGAAATATAAATATTTAACATTCATGAAAATACAAGTATTATACTTCAAAATAAGCTTAAATTCTCCTTAATACTGCCGCTGTGTCAGATTTTAAAAAGGCTTTACGGCGAAAGCACACCATGCGATTATCTGAGGACAGCGCCCCGCATACAAAAACATGAAAAACATTTTTCAACCAGGCAGGTGCGACACGGAAGTCAGAAATAGCGATATAATAAATGCCTTACCTTTGAAAATCTTCTGCTGTTGGCACTCTGAAAGGTCCCAGTTACATCACAAATGGTCCTTTTGTTTTATAAAGTCCCTCTTTATATCTATAAAAACTCAGTTTAGCTGGCGCGCTTCATTCAATAATCCACCAGTTTCCCTCCATCAAAATGCATACAAATGAATCCCAAACGTTACCAATAAACTTATCCAAACAAGTCAAACAACGTTTATAATCAAACCTCAGGTACTCTAATATGTAAATAAATGATACAATTTAAGACGGAGAATAGTATGTTTATATCCGGAGATAAATAACAAAGAACCTGCTTTCACCCACGCGCATGGAAACACTACAGCCAAAATGGGAGCCACTTAGAAAAACTACAACTTCTAGCTCATTTTTCCATAAACCAGCCTGAAACTATTTCTAAAGACATCTAGTGGAAGCCCTAGGAACTGCAATCTGGGAGGACTTCGCCTCATAATAAACATGAAAGCCATTGGAAACAGTGGAAGGCCGAATATTTTTTTTAAAATGGTTTGTCCTCGGGTTTTCGCCTGCCATATCAGTTCTGTTATACTCACAGACATCATTTTAGAAACTTTAGAGTGTTTTCTATCCAAATCTACCAATTATATGCATATCCTAGCTTCTGGGTCTGAGTAACAGGCAGTTTACTTTGGGCACGATTTTCATCCAGAAGTGAAAATACTGCCCCCTACCCAAGAGACATGTGTTTGGTTACTACATGCTTCCATATGTGTTATTTCATAGTTTTGATGTCTTCCCTATTATTCTACAATGTAGAAAATAGTAAAAATAAAGAAAATCCCTTGAATGAGTAGGTGTGTCCAAACTTTTGACTGGTACTGTATATATATATATATAATACAAAAATATAAATGCAACATGCAACAATTTCAACGATTTTACTGAGTTACAGTTCATATAAGGAAATCAATCAACTATGGATTTCACATGACAGGGCAGGGGCACAGCCATGGATGGGTATAGGCCCACACACTTCGGAGCCAGGCCCACCCACTAGGGAGCCAGGCCCACCCAATCAGAATGAGTTTTTCCCCACAAAAGGGCTTTATTACAGACAGAAATACTCCTCAGTTTCATCAGTTGTCTCAGACGATCCCGCAGGTGAAGAAGCCGGATGTGGAGTTTTTGTGGGGGGTTACACCTAGTCTGCGGTTGTGAGGCTGGTTGGACGTACTGCCAAATTCTCTAAAACGATGTTGGAGGTGGCTTATGGTAGAGAATGATCATTCAATTCTCTGGCAACAGCTCTGGTGGACATTCCTGCAGTCAGCATGCCAATTGCATGCTCCCTCAAAACTTGAGACATCTGTGGCATTGTGTTGTGTGACAAAACGGCACATTTTAGAGTGGCCTTTTATTGTCCCCAGCGCAAATTGCATCTGTATAATAATCAGCTTCTTGATATGCCACGCCTGTCAGGTGGATGGATTATCTTGACAAATAATAAAATGCTCACCAACAGGTATGTTAACAATTTTGTGCACAAAATTTGAGAGAAATAAGCTTTTTGTGCTTAGGGAAAATGTGTGTGTGTACAGGTCATGTGTGTGTATGTAAATATATATAGATAACTTAAGATGCAATTTGGTTTGTGATTGTGTAGATAATATCATATAAAACAACGGTTATTATATATATTTTTTAGATTCTCTGCACTTGGCCTTCAATACACTTTGCTTTTCAGCATTTTTTCACCAGAATATATCAGAACTTCAAAATAATTGAAACAGTTTTTGAAGTTCAATCTATAGTGCTAAGTGACTTGTACATTTTTAAGGCTCAAGTTGTCTTTTAAGAAAATATATGAGAAATGCTGATGTCAAATGAGTTGCTATTGGCAGCAGAGTGAAAGAGTAGATCCTGTTAGCTTTCTCTTTCATCTAGGGTGACATTCTCTTGGCAATAGGAAAAGGGGCAAACGGTTGCAGGCGACTTACAGGTGAGGGTGTTTGACAGCTGAGAGAGAGGGGGAGAGAGAGAGAATGTGAGTTATGGACTACTTAGAGATTGGTACAATTGGCTGCACTCATTAGCAGCTTGCCTGCAGCCTTGCTGATGGTTATAACCATGGTAATAACATAGAAATGGCCAGAGGTGTATTTCATTAAGACACAATAGTTTTCATAGTGCCTAAAACACACGTGTTAATGAATACATATTTATTAATGTTGCTGGTTTTTTCATCCTTATTCTGACCCTGTTCTTTTGTTGTAATTTTGTTTGGCTTATCCTTATGTGATTAAGCGCATGCTGCTTCTAAACACTATACATTTATTATAGTTGTATTACTTAAATTACGTCCACATTTGCACTTTTTCCCCTCTGCGTGTTGTTTTGAGATTAAAGGTGTCATTCAGAAAGCTTTATTCTTGTTAGTGACAGAGCCAGAAAGTCATAATTATTGGTTGTTGATCTCTTTCAAAAGGACACCAGCACCCAAATTGGACATGTGTTGTACAAACAGACATTAAACATTTAGCCGTAAGTATTTCTCTCCATCTCGTAAGTACATATTAGCCAGCCTATACTTATCTGCGGCTGTACGACACACCCAAATTGCAGTCTTGCTGCTGAAAAAGAAAGGATGAAGCTCTAGTGAATGAGCACTTGAAGTACAGTGGCACATGCCTGTACCTTCTTTACCCACAATGCCAGTTGAGGGTGGATTGAATTGCTTTCTATTTTCCCTCCACCATATAACCTTGGAGCCCGATTTCCCATTTTGCCAGTTTTATTTTTCCTGCTCACTTTCAATGGCTGTAATGACCCATACTTTTTGTGGGTGCTGCTCTTCAGAAGTTGGAACTTAATTGGATCATTCCGTTGCAGGATAACTTTCTGCAATGGAGGAAATGTAAAATTGTAGTGTATTTGAGGTTTATTAAAAGAGAGAGCTTTGTGTTAGAGGTTGACCGATTCTGATATTTCAACGCCGATACGATACCAATTATTGGAGGACCAAAATAAGCCGATACCGATTAATCGGCCGATTTTTATATATATTTTTAACTATGACTAATTACAGCAATACTGAATGAACAATGAACCCTTTAATTTTAACTTAATATAATACATAAATAAAATCTATTTAGTCTCAAATGAATAATGAAACATGTTCAATTTGGTTTAAATAATGCAAAAACACATTGTTGGAGAAGAAAGTAAAAGTGCAATATGTGCCATGTAAAAAAAGCTAACGTTTAAGTTCCTTGCTCAGAACATGAGAACATATGAAAGCTGGTGGTTCCTTTTAACATAAGTCTTCAATATTCCCAGTTAAGAAGTTTTAGGTTGTAGTTATTATAGGAATTATGACGCCTCAACTATTTCTCTCTATACCATTTGCATTTCGTATACCTTTGACTATTGGATGTTCTTATTGGCACTTTAGTATTGCCAGCCTAATCTCGGGAGTTGATAGGCTTGAAGTCATAAACAGCGCTGTGCTTCAAGCATTGCTAAGAGCTGCTCGCAAACGCAGTAAAGTGCTGTTTGAATTCATGCTTACGAGCCTGCTGCTGCCTACCACCGCTCAGTCAAACTGCTCTATCAAATATCAAATCATAGACTTAATTATAATAAGCACACAGAAATATGAGCCTTTAGTCATTAATATGGTCAAATTCGGAAACTATAATTTCGAAAACATAACGTTTATTCTTTCAGTGAAATACGGAACCATTAATCATAGCTAAAGTTGCGGCCGGCTACAACAGAGCCTGGACTCTAACCAGGATCTCTAGTGGCACAGCTAGCACTGCGATGCAGTGCCTTAGACCACTGCACCACTCGGGAGGCCCGGATAACCTGCTTTTTAAGTACACCGACCTTGCTGAGTACACCGACCAGTACACCGACCAGGAAAAAGTGTGTACTTACATCTAAGTACACCGACCAGGCAAACCGAATCTGTTTTAATATAGCAAAGCTGTCGGTGAGTCGGGCGGCGTTGATCTGTCCCAATCCAACAGACAGATGTTAAACTCAACTCCCCGGCCCATAGGAATCTGGACACTTGCAAGGCGTAGGAGATTGGGAAGGCAGTCTGGCCACCCTTCATCTATCTGAGAAGATCCGATCCAACTATCAAACAGCTTTGCCCTGCTTGAGAAGGACCTACCAGCCCCCAGGAGTCAGCACGGATCCTGGGTGTATACCAACAGCCGGCTGCCGTCCAGTGGCCCCCTCCCCCACGAGCACGACAGTTCAGCAGGTTGGTGACTCAAAACAGAAGGGTCTCGGGCCATCCGTGCTACTGATAGGGGTTGGAACTTTTCAGCCGACCCGTTGCACTAAACGAGTACCTGAAGGAACTTTGCAACGACAGGAATGTCTCTTTTTGTGACAACTTTGATTTGCTGTGGGAGCATCCAGCACTTTTTAAAAAAAGAGATTGGATTCACCCTAACCACAGGGATTCCCGGATTATTTCCAGTAATATCGCAAACTGATTTTGAGATTGACATACAGGGTCTGGTAGTTCTCCAGTCCTCTCTGTCCGAATATGCAACAGAGGACTTGGAAAGCATATCAACTCCTGTAGAAATGGCACTATAGTTATTGTGAGTAACCTAATTTATGTTCCTTTAACTCCACCTTCTGGTGAGTTTATACAAACTGTCATCTCCTACTATTCTGATAGATTAGAGACGGTCAGAAAACGTGGTAGTAACGTTAATAATTTGTTTGTTATTCCATTGGTTACCTCGAGGCAGATGCCTCAGGGGCAGAGTGGCCCACCCATGGTGCTTTTACATGTTAGAGCAATCACTAGTAAAACCTTTCTCGTGAATGACCACATTACTGAGCGCAATGTTGATTGTATATTTCTCACTGAAACATGGCTGTCTTCAGGCTGTAGTGCCACTCTTATTAAAGCCCCCCCCCGGACTACAGCTTTTCATACTCTATCAGAAAAGGGAAAAGGGTGGGGTGACAGCCTCTATTTTTACTAATGATCTCAGCTGTAAGGACATTTCGTTTGGCGATGTCACGTCCTGACCTGATATCTTTGTATTCTTTAAATTTTGGTTAGGTCAGGGCGTGACTAGGGTGGGTACGCTAGTTTTTGTATTGTCTAGGGTTTTTTGTATGTCTAGGTTTTTGTAGGTCTAGGACATTTGTATGTCTAGAGTGGCCTGATATGGTTCCCACTCAGAGGCAGCTGTTTATCGTTGTATCTGATTGGGGATCATATTTAGGTAGCCATTTCCCTTTAGTTGCCTGTCTGCACTATTCATATAGCTTCACGTTTCGTTTTGTTATTTTGTTCAGTGTTTCATTCTGTAAATAAATAAGAATGTACGCATACCACGCTGCACCTTGGTCCGATCCTTATAACGAACGTGACAGAAGATCCCACCACAAAAAGACCAAGCAGTGTGTTCAAGAGGAGTGGACATCCTGGGCTTGGGAGAAAGATGAGTGGAGGACATCCTGGACCTGGGAAGAGGTAATGGCAGGGGACAAGATCCTGCCATGGAAGCAGGTGGAGATAGCACAGGAGGAACGGCGATGATACGAGGGGACACGGCTAGCACGGAAACCCGAGAGGCAGCTCCCCACATTTTTTTTGGGGGGTGGCACACGGGGATATTGGCAGAGTCAGGGGTTATACCTGAGCCAACTCCCCGTGCTTACCGTGGTGAGCGTGTGACTGGTCAGACACCGTGTTAGGCAGTGATGCGCACGGTGTCTCCAGTTCGCATTCATAGCCCGGTGCCCTCTATTCCAGCTCCTCGCATTTGCCGGGCTAGAATGGGCATCCAGCCAGCGCTCCTGGTCTCCAGTACACCTCCTTGGACCAGGATATCCTGTGCCGGCTCTGCGTACTGTGTCTCCGGTGTGTCTGCACAACCCAGTGCGTCCTGTGCTAGCGCCCCGCACTTCTTGGACTCAAGTGAGCATCCAGCCAGGACGCATTGTGCCAGCGCTACGCTACAGATCTCCAATGCGCCTCCACAGTCCAGTACGTCCTATGCCTATTCCCCGCACTCACCCTGAGGTGCGTGTCACAAGCCAGGTACCACCTGTACTGGTCCCATGCGCCAGGCCTCCAGTGCGCCTCCAGAGTCCAGTATGTCCTGTGCCTCCTCCCCACACTTGCCATGAGGTTCGTGTCTTCAGCCCTTCAGCCATTTCCCTTTGGAGTTTGTGGGATCATGTTCTATGTTTAGTTGCCTGTCTGCACTATTCGTATAGCTTCACGTTTCGTTTTGTTATTTTGTTAGTTTGTTCAGCGGTCCATTCTGTAAATAAATAAGAATGTACGCATACCACGCTGCACCTTGGTCCGATCCTTATAACGAACGTGACAGGTGACTGTTTAAATGTCATCCACCAGTGCTGGCCAGAACCCTGTATAGGCCATCAAAGCACTTCCGCACTTTCTTTACTGATTTCTCTGAACTATTGTCTATTGTCCTTGAGAACTATGATAAAATCATTCTATTGGGCGATTTTAATATTCATGTTGACAAAGAGACTGACTTCAAGGCTATTGAATTTATTAATTTTTGAGCTCTATGGACTTTATCCAACATGTTACTGGGCCCATCCATAACCACAGCCATACTCTGGACCTGGTTATTACCAAGGGGATTTCTATTGACATACAGTGGGGCAAAAAAGTATTTAGTCGGTGTGTTTGGGATCATTGTCATGCTGAAAGACCCAGCCACGTTTCATCTTCAATGCCCTTGCTGATATGGAAGGAGGTTTTCACTTAAAATCCCACGATACATGGCCCCATTCATTCTTTCCTTTACACAGATCAGTCGTCCTGGTCCCTTTACAGAAAAACAGCCCCAAAGCATGATGTTTCCACCCCCATGCTTCACAGTAGGTATGGTGTTCTTTGGATGCAACTCAGCATTCTTTGTCCTCCAAACACGACAAGTTGAGTTTTTACCCAAAAGTTATATTTTGGATTCATCTGACCATATGACATTCTCCCAATCTTCTTCTGGATCATCCAAATGCTCTCTAGCAAACTTCAGACGGGCCTGGACATGTCCTGGCTTAAGCAGGGGGACACGTCTGGCACTGCAGGATTTGAGTCCCTGGCGGCGTAGTGTGTTACTGATGGTAGGCTTTGTTACTTTGGTCCCAGCTCTCTGCAGGTCATTCACTAGGTCCCCCCGTGTGGTTCTGGGATTTTTGCTCATCATTTTTGTGATCATTTTGACACCATGGGGTGAGATCTTGCATGGAGCCCCAGATCGAGGGAGATTATCAGTGGTGTTGTATGTCTTCCATTTCCTAATAATTGCTCCCACAGTTGATTTCTTCAAACCAAGCTGCTTACCTATTGCAGATTCAGTCTTCCCAGCCTGGTGCAGGTCTACAATTTTGTTTCTGGTGTCCTTTGACAGCTCTTTGGTCTTGCCCATAGTGGAGTTTGGAGTGTGACTGTTTGAGGTTGTGGACAGGTGTCTTTTATACTGATAACAAGGTCAAACAGGTGCCATTAATACAGGTAACAAGTGGAGGACAGAGGAGCCTCTTAAAGAAGAAATTACAGGTCTGTGAGAGCCAGAAATCTTGCTTGTTTGTAGGTGACCAAATACTTATTTTCCACCATAATTTGCAAATAAATTCATTAAAAATCCTACAATGTGATTTTCTGGATTTGTTTTTCTCATTTTGTCTGTCATCGTTGAAGTGTACCTATGATGAAAATTACAGGTCTCTCTCATCTTTTTAAGTGGGAGAACTTGCACAATTGGTGGCTGACTAAATACTTTTTTTGCCCCACTGTATCCTCTATTGTTGATGTTGCTTTATCTGATCACCACTGTGTGTTTTTTTTACTACCTTGTTGCCCAGGGTAATACTGAACGCGTTATTAAGATCTTACCTCGGATGTTGCTACAGATTTGATTGAGTGTAGGAACCTATTCTGCCTTCCTCTTGTGATGATTTAGTTGATAACTTACATAGCAAATAAAGGGCAACCATTGATGCCATAGCTCCAGTAAGGTAGAAAAATGCCCCATCCAAATGGAGAGCCTCTTGGATGAGTGAGGGAACTAAATCATTTAAAGAGAAATTGCAGTAAAGCAGATCCAAAGTGGAGAAAGTCAAAGTTGCAGGTTCGTTATGATATTCTGAGAGAGCAACTTGGCGTATATAAAGTGCATTCGGAAAGTATTCAGACCCCTTCCCCTTTTCCATGTTTTGTTACATTACAGCCTTGTTCCCAATTTTTTTTAACATTTCATCAATCTACAGACAATACTCGGTATTGTATTCAGACCCTTTACTCAGTACTTTGTTGTGTCACCTTTTGACAGCGATTACAGCCTCGAGTCTTCTTGGGTATGAAGCTACAGGCTTGGCACACTTGTATTTGGGGAGTTTCTCCCATTCTTCTCTGTAGATCCTCTCAAACTCTGTTAGGTTGGATGGGGAGTGCTGCTGCACAGCTATTTTCAGGTCTCTCCAGAGAGGTTGGATCGGGTTCAAGTCCGGGCTCTGGCTGGGCCCCTCAAGGACATTCAGAGACTTGTCCCGAAACTACACCTGTGTTGTCTTGACTGTGTGCTTAGGGTCATTGTCTTGTTGGAAGGCGAACCTTCAACCCAGTCTGAGGTCCTGAGTGCTCTGGAGCAGGTTTTTATCAAGGATCTCTCTATACTTTGCTCCATTCATCTTTCCTTCGATCCTGACTACTCTCCCAGTCCCTGTCGCTGAAGAACATCCCCACAGCATGATGCTGCCACCACCATGCTTCACCGTGGAGATGGTGCAGGTTTCCTGCAGACATGAGGCTTGGCATTCAGGCCACAGAGTTCAATCTTGGTTTTATCAGACCAGAGAATCCAAGAGGGCTGTCATGTGCCTTTTACTGAGGAGTGGCTTCTGTTTGGACACTCTACCATAAAGGCCTGATTGGTGGAGTGCTGCAGAGACTGTTGTCCTTCTGGAAGGTTCTCCTGTCTCTACAGAGGAAATCTGCAGCTCTGTCAGAGTGACCATTTGGTTCTTGGTCACTTCCCAGACCAAGGCCCTTCTCCCTCGATTGCTCAGTTTGGCCGGGCGGCCATCTCTAGGAAGAGGCTTGGCTTCCATTTAAGAATGATGGAGGCCACTGTTATTTGGGACCTTGAATATTGCAGAAATGTTTTGGTACTCTTCCCTAGATCTGTGCTCGACACAATCCTGTCTGGGAGCACTACGAAAATATCCTTTGACCTCATGGCTTGGTTTTTGCTCTGACATTCACTGTCAACTGTCTGTCCTTATATAGTCAGGTGTGTGCCTTTCCAAATGATGTCCAATCAATTGAATTGACCACTGGTGGACTCCAATCAAGTTGTAGAAACATCTCAAAGATGACCAATGGAAACAGGCTGCACCTGAGCTCAATGTCAAGGGTCTGAATGCTTGTGTAAATAAGATATTTTAGTTTTTTATGTTGAATTCATTTGCAAAAATGTATTAAAATGTATTTTCACTTTGACATGATAGAGTATTGTGTGTTGATTGATGAGGAATGTTTTTAATGTTTTATCCATTTTAGAAAAAGGCTGTAACGTAACAAAATGTGGGAAAAGTCAAGGGGTCTGAATACTTTCCGAATGCACTGTATCAAGGCAATTAGAAATACCAGACCGGGCAAATTTTTCTAAGTTGATCACTAATAATCAGAATAGTATGAGTGTGCTCTTCTCGACCATTGATGGTCTATCCCCGCAAACCTATGTGAACTTTCCTCAAAATCTAAATGTGATAAGTTTTCGGCATATTTCAGAGATTAGATAACAAACACTAAGCTAGCTATCAGTCAAGCAAGATGAGAAGTTTGATGATATGTGCCCTACACGGAAAGGCACTATAGATTTATTTTCCCAGGCTGACGCAGAGATGCTCAGGAAAGTGATCACAACTTAAGCCTTCTACCTGCCTTCTCGATCCTATCCCCACCACCTTCTTCAAAACGGTTTTAAATGCAAGCTCTTGTTAATCACAGGCACTTTCCTCACTGCACTAAAAAATGCTATGGTGAAACACCTTATGAAGAAAAGTAATCTAGATTTTTCAGCTGTTAGCACTTTTGGGCTAATCTCCAACCTTCCATTCTTAAGCAAAATTTTGGAGTATTTGGTTTTCGGACAGCAAAATGATTTTGTGCCAACTGTATTTAAAAAAACAAAAAATCCAATCTGGTTTTCGTGCCCACCACAACACAGACACAGACTTAGTTAAAGTGATACATTATCTTATAGCCGACATAGATGCCAAACAGCTCTCTGTACTCTTGGATTTAAGTGTTGCATTCGATACTGTTGACCATGAATTCCTTCTGGACAGACTGGAGAGGTGGGTTGGCCTCCACAGATAAATTATTAGACTGTATTAGTGATTTAAATACTTGGATGGCTCACAACTTCCTCCAACTAAATCAAGACAAGACCGAGGTACTTATTGGTGGAGCCAAAGCACAGAGCGAGAATCTGGCCGCACATTTTAATTTGCGGGCAATAAAGATAAAACACCAGGTAAAAAAAAAACTAGATGTCATTTTAGATTCTGAACTCAAATTCAAATCACACATTAGGAATGTGACCAAAATAGGTTTTTACGATCTGAGGAACATTGCCAAGGTGCGGCCGTTTCTCTCTCAGGCTGATACAGAGAGACTCATCCATGCTTTTAATTCAAGCAGGCTTGACTACTGTAATGCTCTCCTGTCTGGTCTACCCAAGAAAGCCATTGGTCAACTGCAAAACATATAGAATTCTGCAACACGGGTGCTGATCTAGACCAGACAATGAGCACAGATTACACCTGTTTTAAGGTCTCTGCACTGGCTGCCTGTGAGTTTTAGAATACCTTTTAAGATTCTTCTATTGGTTTTTAAATCAATCCATGATTGTGCACGATGTCAGACATGCTTTTAAGTTGTATTCCCAGTTGGTCCCTCAGGTCCTCTGGCACTGGCCTTTTAACTATCCCAAAGCCTAGGACCAAGAGGCATGGAGAGGCAGCCTTTAGTTATTATGCCCCCAGCCTGTGGAATAACCTGCCAGAAAACCCGAGGGGGGCCCAAACTGTGGACATATTTAAAATAAATCTTTAAACATACCTTTTTAGCCTTGATTTTCTTTAGGGTGCTCTTTAGTCATTCAGTGTTTGTCATTATTTTGTTTTTTTATCCTCTTGTGTTTGTTGTGTAGTTAATTGTTTTTATTCGTTTTTTCCTGTGAAGCACATTGCATTGCATTCCATGTCTGAAATGTGCTGTGTAAATAAAGCTTGATTTGATTCGAAGAAAAGGCTTCTGAAGTTTGTCATTTCCATTTTGAAATGTCAGACTTGATTTTCCCTTATATATCAACCCCTACAAAAATGTCCATGAATTATAATCCCTAAATTCACATTTCCTGTTGCTACAGGATTATTTTCCTGCTGTAGCAAACTGGCTCAAATTAAGATCCTGCTCCCCCCCACCATCCAATTATAAGTCTGAATGGGATCATACCTGACAAACCAGTAATAATGACAACCTAAACTGTGCTTGGGCCTCCTTCTGCGAGAGTCACTTCAGTGCGTTTGCGCCTCTCTCTCCAAATGTACTAATAGATATCGAACATGCCCCTTGAACTCACCACAGCAATCAAACCAGTACTTTTCCGTCCCCCAATGTATGGCAGTAGTTCTCCTGCGTCTCATTTATTTCTCCTTTTTGTGATCCCCTTATCTCTCTCCTTCACCCCCTGTCCTGTTTGTGATCCTGGACAACACCCTGTCGTTCTCAACTAACATCAAGGCGGTGGCCCGTTCTTGTAGGTTCATGCTCTACAACATCCGCAGAGTACGACCCTGCCTCACACAGGAAGCAGCGCAGGTCCTAATCCAGGCACTTGTCATCTCCCGTCTGGATTACTGCAACTCGCTGTTGGCTGGGCTCCCTGCCTGTGCCATTAAACCCCTACAACTCATCCAGAACGCCGCAGCCCATCTGGTGTTCAACCTTCCCAAGTTCTCTCACGTCACCCCGCTCCTCCGCTCTCTCCACTGGCTTCCAGTTGAAGCTCGCATCCGCTACAAGACCATGGTGCTTGCCTACGGAGCTGTGAGGGGAACGGCACCTCAGTACCTCCAGGCTCTGATCAGGCCCTACACCCAAACAAGGGCACTGCGTTCATCCACCTCTGGCCTGCTCGCCTCCCTACCACTGAGGAAGTACAGTTCCCGCGCAGCCCAGTCAAAACTGTTCGCTGCTCTGGCCCCCCAATGGTGGAACAAACTCCCTCACGACGCCAGGACAGCGGAGTCAATCACCACCTTCCGGAGACACCTGAAACCCCACCTCTTTCAGGAATACCTAGGATAGGATAAAGTAATCCTTCTCACCCCCCTTAAAAGATTTAGATGCACTATTGTAAAGTGGCTGTTCCACTGGATGTCTTAAGGTGAACGCACCAATTTGTAAGTCGCTCTGGATAAGAGCGTCTGCTAAATGACTTAAATGTAAATGTAATGTAATGTCCTCCTTTGAAAACATTGAACCCATGGTCATCTTGTCTTTTAAGGGAATCCTCCAATCTATTCTAAGCATCCCTGAAGCTAACCATGGCAATGGGCTGCACCTGCAGGCTGCAGCATAGGGTGAATAAAGCAGTACGTTTGAGTGAGTGGTTTTAGACAACAGGCCTCAACAAAGGACCGTGGCAGTATCAACACAACCTTCAAATCGTGACTTCCACCACCACCCAACAGGGAGAAAACCGCTGGATCGGCAGCCGTCTTAATCATCAGTTTATTTAGGCTTGTCAAAGATAATACCTGGAGGATTCCATTTGAAGCCCACAGGAAATGACATCATGAGCCAGCAATGAAGGAACCCAAAGCCAATCCAATGATGAGTAAAAAATACAACTAATAATCTTACCCTACAAGGTACTGCTGGTTTTCTCTTCTACCTGATAGTTAATTGCACCCACCTGGTGTCCCAGCTCTAAATCAGTCCCTCATTAGAGGGGAATAATACAAAAAAAAAACAGTAGAACTGGTTTTGTGTTCCAGATTTGAATTTGAGGAACATCTAGAGGCACTCAAAAACCCTCCGAGAACCTGCCCATTCCATGTACTGTATCTCCCAATGCATCCAGCCTGGCCAGGCAGCACATGGTCTGATGCTTGCATGGGTTATGCAAAATAGATCAGTGTCCCTTGTTTATATTCGCCACTGTACTGTCTGTAGCTCCCGTCATTGTAACTTTATTAGTACGTTTTTTTAAAAGACTGAATCGTTGTAAAAGAGAAACAACATAATTCTGCCTGGGCTTTTCTCGATCGTTCGATGACTGACTTCTAAACGTTGGTGGTACAGCCAAAAGGACATGTCAAGGAGCTGTCCTCTGGAAGTACACTGTAGGTAAACTGCTGACAATTTTGTTTTGGGGGGGGCTCCTTAAAAGCCAATGGAGTGCTGACTTTGTGATCGTTGACAGAATGAGATGGCCTAGTAGTGACTGACACTTGTGCTTCAGTTGTCCCTCTTGTTGCACTGCAGCAAATTCTTTGTTTATTAATGGAAGCCTCGAGGATTTACCACAGTGGGAAGGAACACCCGCTAGGCTAGCAGTTTTTCTGATATCCAATAGCTCTATTACTCTCCCCCCATTTACTTCCCCTTGTAATGTTTCAATGTTTTGCTTTCCCTCCCTCTCGTCTTTCACTTTACCTTATTTCATCTTACCTCGTTTTACATCAGAGATTTGTTCGTTTGGTACGTGCGTTGAAGCCTTAATGAACCTTAATTAGGAGGTAATTGGCTAATAATACCTCTAGCTGTTAAGGAGACAGAAGGCGGCAGCAGGTTTAGTTCCAAGAATGTTGCTTAGCGTCTTCAACTACTAGTCAACGCAATCGTAAAGGATGAGACCTGCAACATGAATGGGTTATGAGCAGGTTCTAAAACAGACTATGAACAGGCTACGAATGGTCTCCAGACCAGGAAGCTTTACAATCCCCGAAGCTGTCTTCCACGAGCACCCCAGCCGCAAGGACGCACAAAGGGAAACTAGGAAAATATGAACACTTGACTTGGATGGAAATGGGATAAAACAAATCATAATGAAGTTAAGCCTGGCTTTCTTTCTGGTGTGTCAAGGGAGAGAAATGGCCTTCCTTCACGAAACAAAAGACACGCCACAGAGGAAAGCTGTGAATGAGTTACCGTATGAAATAACAAAACACGGACCAGCTTTTGTTCGGCTCCACTCCCACACATTTCATTGTGTGCTTTACGCACGGTCAAAAGGCTGACGCCAGACGTGGCGAACAAAAGGGTGAGAAGGTGTTGATGCTTATCTGTCTGCGCCACATTGCCTCTAGGTGAGTATGTGTGTCACCTCGAGGTCGCTGGGTCACGTGGCCTTTGGCTCGATCATTTCACACCACAGTGTTTGACCACCTGCGAGACGGTCTATGAATTATGACCAGTTATCATGTTTTTTTTGCTAGTGTTACTACCGTTTGTGTTTAAGAACAATGGTTTGCAAAAATGTTGAGTTATAAGAGCTTGAGTTCATGAATGTGTTCCCAGAATCCTATTGGCAGAGCTGGATTTGAACCTCCAATCAGAGTAAAGTGCACAATTAACAAACGCCTTGACTCTTTTATGAGATTCTGTGATTTGTTCTCTGTGGTATTGACATACTGTACATCTACAGTTTGTCTTATTCTGGATGGGGTTGAAAAAGGGAAATGTGCTGAAATGTTGTGGTGAGGGCTTGAGGTTTGGCCTCCCATGCAGTTCCCATGAGCCTCTCTGACCATCTGAAAGGGCTGCTGAAACTGGCACACGCCACAGACATACAGATGCACTGGCATAACACACTTGCACACACACACTTGCCCTCATACACGCACGTCTACATAGCACACGCACACACACTTGCACACACCCAAGCAGGGTATACTGTATGTATTGATATGTATCACAGTATGGGGTCATGTCGAGATGTTGTGTAACATATTTTGGTGCCTGGATGAAATGCTCCAGCCTTCAACTCCCATGAGACCACACTTCGCCACTCTCACAGAGGCTGCTACTAATGGGGCGTGGCGGCAACGCTCGGGGCGTGAGGCCTCCGTGGTCGGACCGCCAGGGGAAGGACAGTGGTCCCATCCACCCATGACCCTATAGCCGACGCTAATTGGTCGGTGGCCAGCAGCTGTCGACGCAGGCTTTTTCCCGTGGTTTCCAGCTTGGAGAGAGGCCTTTAATCAAACTGTCGTCATTACGAGGTGGTGGTGAGAGTTGGGCCCACAGTAAGCCTGGCTCTGTTTGAAGGCCTGGGATGGGGAGTGAGGCCACAGGGAAAGGGATGGGGCCCACAGTAAGACTGGCTCTGTTTGGAGGCCTGAGAGGGGAAGTGAGGCCACAGGGAAAGGGATGGGGCCCACAGTAAGACTGGCTCTGTTTGGAGGCCTGAGAGGGGAATTGAGGCCACAGGGAAAGGGATGGGGCCCACAGTAAGACTGGCTCTGTTTGGAGGCCTGAGAGGGGAAGTGAGGCCACAGGGAAAGGGATGGGGCCCACAGTAAGACTGGTTCTGTTTGGAGGCCTGAGAGGGGAAGTGAGGCCACGGGGAAAGGGATGTGGCCCACAGTAAGACTGGCTCTGTTTGGAGGCCTGAGAGGGGAAGTGAGTCCACGGGGAAAGGGATGGGTTCGGGAAACCCAGAATAGAAATGCACTCGTACGCTTTGATTGACAACCCTGAAATCTCTCCATGTGAAATACGGTTGAGTGTTACAAGGTGTATAACATGGTATTCTGTGTTTTAAGAGTCCAACCACAGTTCAAGAGACAAGCAATGATGAAGTGTTAAAAATGATTAAGGCTACTCTCACATTGCCTTATTTGTGTACAGTGTACTGTACAGCCTTGTTTAAGCAGGAATCCTATTCGCTGGGCTGCTGAAGCATACTGTTTCTGGATGTACTGTACAGCCTTGTTTAAGCAGGAATCCTATTCGCTGGGCTGCTGAGTCATACTGTTTCTGGATGACGGAATATTGAAGAGTGGCTTTGGCACCAGTACTGACTGGGTTGGACTGCTGCAGGACTGCATGTGACCTCATGTAATCTAACACGCTGTGTACGATATGACCGATGGCAGTTGAGGTTCACCTGACATTTCTATTGAAGAGTTTCTCAAACGCTCCTCTCGTCTCGCAACTGTAGCGCTGTGTACAGCAGCCCACCTGAAGATAATTACAGACATTTCACAGGACCCACCTGTTGTGCAGTCAGCATCACTGACGCAGCCCTCACACTGCCAGGCCTTTCGGCAGTAGTCGCAACGCTAGCCTTGTGTTAGCATTCGCAACTCACCTACAACCACAGAGTTGTTAACCCAATAACTCAAAATTGATGATTGCAACTGTTTATGTCAAAGTGTTTTGTGTTCTAGTTGTAGCCCTGGTTGTCCTGAAAAGAAAATGGTAAAACACTTCACTTTTTCTAACGAAAAGCCGAGTCAGTCTCGGGACTGATAGGGTTATGAAGGGAGATTTGGTCGGTCTGGCTTGCCGGACTTACGCTGATTTAGAAGCAAGTGTAGCCAGAGGAGAATAACTTTTCTCATGGCTCCCGACATATTCTTTCCCTTTTTGTAAGGGCCTCCCTTCAGTAGAACTGGAAACTAGCTGTCTCAGCAGGCTGTGGTCATGTGTAGTCTCCTTTTCGCAGAGCTTACACGGTGTCCCCCTTTTTACTATGGCAAATATAGGCTGACTTGTGATGTCAATTGTTATTGCTGGGTCCATGCTGTAGGAAAAATCTCATTTGCTTTACTTAAGCTCCTGTCATAAAGGCGCTATTGTGGCACCCGTGGCCCGCTTGTTGAAGTGTTGCTGGCTCTATTCGTACCATACGTTGTTAAACTTCACGTGTGTTTTTACCCCGCCAGCGTGCCGCCGGTCTCAATGCACAATGGACTCTGTGCCTGTTTTGTTCATGGTGCACACCGGAAAAGGGGTTAAGTGCCAACCTTTTTATGAGACAGATTTGTGAATAAGAGCAGCCATGGAAGCCGCCGCAGATGATTGTATGTTCTTGTGCTCGTTTGTCATCGCGTACTTCTATAGTACTCGCGTACTTCTAACACACTTCTATAGTTGGTGGTCCGGATGAAAGAGAATAACGACGAGTGCTTTCGATGGTGTCGAACGACTTCAAAAACACATACACCCCCTTTCTGCCAGGTAGGTTTGTCATGGGCAATTGACAGCCCCCCACCCGCCAAACAGCCAATCAGGTTGTCATCTCTCCTCAAGTTCTAAGGCGATTGGTTGTGATTCAGAGTTCGTCTTCTTTCGAAGAGGAGAGAACTCACCGCGTTGCACGTGCACAGTATTAGGATCCGTGGGAGTGGCGAAGGTAGCTGAAGCGGATGGGTTGTGGATCAATATGTATCTTTCTGTCTTTCTTTGCTTCTTTTCTAATCATGCCTTCTCAAGCACAACCATTCCTGTTTAACCTCAAGTTACGGGGACGTTCTGCTGAATGTGCATTTCACTTGATTAAAGCAGTGGTCAGCACGACAGAAGCTTGTCTCTGGAGAAAAGGTAGACGAGACAGTTAAGAGACAATGGAGATCCGATTAAACCGCTCTCACCCTTTTCCCTGATCTAAGAAAGCAGCTTCAGCACCCCACTGTGAAGACGAGGAGGACTTTTGGAGTGAGCACGTTTGGTTGGACATTTCCTGACTTAAAGGAAAACACCACTCTAAAACAATATTTTGGTATTTGCTCCATTAGTCCACGTCAGCAACAAGTTTTCAAGATATGGAACTTTAAAAATACAGAAAGTGTCACGGTAGGATGCGTTTTGAATCATAGGAAAGTAACTTTGTGGCGAGTCGATGCAAAACGCATCATCATGATGATGTGGCAAGGTACAATTTGCTTTTGGAAAGTCCTATAACTTGATTTCTGACACGCTAAACATTTAGGGACTCTATCAACAGGGGACCAATGAAAAACAATAACTAAATATAGTTTTTGAGTAGATTAGTAGATTATTCCTTTAAGAGAGACCTGTCTAACTCCTCAATCTCAATTCCACAACATACTGTACACCTCCTTCCTTGAGTTCCATCATATGATAGATTTGTGTTTCCCCACTAAATCATTTCCCTCTCTCGCAGATTAAGCCCCCCACACCATTTCCCACTGGATTCATTTACTTTTACGCACGCAGCAATTAATTATAGACCTGAGCTGGCCTTGTAAATGAAAGCATGCCAGTTGCTATGTTAATTGCCCTGACAGTTTAAATAGTTGGTGGGGCCATGACACAGTCGACATCAGGTTGATGCTGTGCAACCGTTCAGTACAGTGCTGTCAAATCTTAGTAGTTCTGATACTGCTCTGGGATCAGTCCCCTTGGTTCTGTGTTTTGTCGCCTTCATGGGTTCTTACGATATCTCCACACAGGTCAGGAACTGTTTCTTTGTGTTTTTCTCTCTCCCGACTTTTTAAGTTCAGGGCCGCCAGAAAAATTGCGGATGAGGCGGTATTTGCCACAGCACTTTCCAATCGGGTGTGGCAGCTCCACACCACTTAGAATCTATCGACGCAAAAAGAGGGGCAAAGTGCTGTTTTTTTTTTATTGATTTGCCTCATGATTTGTCAACTCACATACAGTTTCTCTATCCTTCACATCGGTGTGCTGATGCAGGCTCTTTGCTTGACCAATCAGATTCACAGAAATCGTGGGTTGGGCGGGCCGGGCACAACACACAAAGCTCATGGCATGCTCGCCACTTTCCTCCAGGATTTATTTACAAGCGTAAAAACACACCACGTAAAAAGACACAAGCAAAAACTCTTACATAAATGAACCTGCCTATACACCTAAACATTAGCGTTCTGATATGCTCTATTGCATGGAAACAATACTATTGTTCAGTCTGATCAACTGTAGGCTGCTAACAACAGCAGCTGCATAGTCTAGCCTACTATGTGTTATGTTTGTTCCTTGTATAATGACAAACTGGGGTGTAGGTTTAACTACTTTTAATGAACATATACTTCAGCTAAAAAACTCCTTGTTTAGCCATGCAAGGCATTCTTCAACCAGCCGATTCAGTGTTAACCAGGTCTTTTGTGAGCCAGCACCATAGCATTTCAGCCATGCAAGGCATTCTTCAACCAGCAGATTCAGTGTTAACCAGGTCTTTTGTGAGCCAGCACCATAGCATTTCAGCCATGCAAGGCATTCTTCAACCAGCCGATTCAGTGTTAACCAGGTCTTTTGTGAGCCAGCACCATAGCATTTCAGCCATGCAAGGCATTCTTCAACCAGCCGATTCAGTGTTAACCAGGTCTTTTGTGAGCCAGCACCATAGCATTTCAGCCATGCAAGGCATTCCTTACCTTGTTCCCCTCATGAATGTGTTGACTTGGAGTTTTCATCCATACTGACATCTGGGTCGTTTTCAGTAGGTACGAAACAAAAGAAAGCAGCCCGAAACGGGGAGATACTATTTGAACCCCATATAAAAAAAAATACTTATTTTCTGAAAACATTTTGCTACAGTTTGTCCAAATGAACACAGCCCTGGTGTAATATAGCCTATTTGTTTGTGAGAAAATGCGAATGGGAAGAAATGTGGTTTATATTCAGACTTGGGCTGACTAGGCTACCTAGAACTTTTCAATCCAAATTGATGAACTGGAATGAATCAATAAACACAATAGCTGTTTTTTTTATTTTTAAATTAGGCCTACAGCTGCATGTGTGTTTTATTGTCCAATCATGTTGCTTTCTCCATGTCTGTGCATAGGAACCCCCTAGGCCTTCTTTGAAATATAATTCATATAAACAAGTACAAGGTTGCTGCAGTTCGACAGGATTTTCATCTTCCTCGAGGCCAGGAGTTTTTCCAGGAGTTTTTTTTTAAAACCACGTGACCTGATGGTCACGGCATACCGTATAAGGTCCAGTTTTACCTGGTTAGGTTACCAGATCAGGAAAAACAATGGGCCCCAGAATTATTATTATCATTTTATTTTTTAACACCTCACCACTCTGGGACCTGTGGTATATATCTCTTTTGGTAGTCTTATGACTGTTGAACTTTTCATTTACGGTCTCTACGAGCTCACAGGTCTGCCTTTCGGGGTCTGTCAGGGGTCTGTTTTCCGAGAACACTGTCTAGGCCCAAGAAGGCACTTCTTCTCACGATAGGTATTTTCATGCGAAGACCGTCGGGCTCCTCGACTCCCTTGCAGGGCCTCCTTTCTTCTCTCTCACGCAGTGACGTGTTTGTGCATACCAACAAAAGAAGAGAAATCCTATTCACGGCTCCCTCTGACATTCACCCTTGTTTTTACAACGTTCAGGGAGAGTTTGCAGAGTGGAACAGGCTTTGTCTTGAAAACCGGGAAACAATGGTAGCGAGCATAATGTAATCTTGCCTAAGTGTACCGAGCAAGGGTGAGGTTGAGACTGATGTGTTGCCACTTGCCCCCTTTCCCCTCACCTCTGCAATATTTCATGTTAACGACGGCTTCAATAATGCTTGTTGTCAGTTATGTCGATTCAGTGTTAATAACCAGGTCTTTTGTGAGCCAGCACCATAGCATTTCAGCCATGCAAGGCATCCCTTACATTGTTCCCCTCATGAATGTGTTGACTTGGAGTTTTCATCCATACTGACATCTGGGTCGTTTTCAGTAGGTACGAAACAAAAGAAAGCAACCCGAAACGGGGAGATACAATTTGAACCCCATATAAAAAAGGCTTCCTTTCTGAAAACATTTTGCTACAGTTTCTCCTAATGAACACAGCCCTGGTGTCTTGGAACCCCTTATATTGGGGGTTGCATTCTCAATGAGTGAAAGAGTGGCTACAAAAACAAGGCATCAACCAGAACATTATAAAGGTACAGTATCGTTCCCTGGGGTACACAAATCTAAAAATACACAATGTACATTCGGAGGTACACATAATGATTTCACATGGTACCGTTTGGTACCTTTTACGGTACATGTGCAGATAAAGAGTATAATGGTACCCCATTTTTGTACCCCATATTTTGAATATAAAAGGTACAATCATCATATTCTCACTCTAAAAAAAGGGGGTACAATGTGAAGGTACATTTCTGTTTACCAGGGTACAAATTATTTTTGTGTACCCTCAATACCCACCATAAGGTACAATTATGATTTTTTTGGCCACCTAAAATAAACTAATGGCTTTGTCACTGGGGTGGTACTTGAAAAAGGCACATTTCCATAATTATTATCATCATCATAGTTCCCAACATGCTCTACTACAGGTAGATTTAAAAAAAAAGACATACAAAATATATACAAATTACAAATCACTTTGTAGACCAGCATAATGTCACTTGCATGTTGGGCTGCAAAGTTCTGGTAACTTTCCCAAACTTCCCAGGTTTTTCCAGAAATCCTGGTTGGGAGATTAATGGAAACGGAACTGAATAAGCAGGGAATCCTTCAACCAGGATTTTTTGAAAATCTGGTAATTTTGCAATCCTTCTTGCAGGCCTGATGTGGCCTGTAAACCATGAGTTTCAGGCCACTGTATTGGGGTACAACTAGACCTCAAAAGGCCTTATGAGATATGTAATGTATTGTCGTTGTTTCATTTTGATGATATGTGCCTGGGAACTCACTTGTTTACATTTACATCATTTAAGTCATTTAGCAGACGCCCTTATCCAGAGCGACTTACAAATTGGTGCGTTCACCTTAAGACATCCAGTGGAACAGCCACTTTACAATAGTGCATCTAAATCTTTTAAGGGGGGTTGAGAAGGATTACTTTATCCTATCCTAGGTATTCCTGAAAGAGGTGGGGTTTCAGGTGTCTCCGGAAGGTGGTGATTGACTCCGCTGTCCTGGCGTCGTGAGGGAGTTTGTTCCACCATTGGGGGGCCAGAGCAGCGAACAGTTTTGACTGGGCTGCGCGGGAACTGTACTTCCTCAGTGGTAGGGAGGCGAGCAGGCCAGAGGTGGATGAACGCAGTGCCCTTGTTTGGGTGTAGGGCCTGATCAGAGCCTGGAGGTACTGAGGTGCCGTTCCCCTCACAGCTCCGTAGGCAAGCACCATGGTCTTGTAGCGGATGCGAGCTTCAACTGGAAGCCAGTGGAGAGAGCGGAGGAGCGGGGTGACGTGAGAGAACTTGGGAAGGTTGAACACCAGACGGGCTGCGGCGTTCTGGATGAGTTGTAGGGGTTTAATGGCACAGGCAGGGAGCCCAGCCAACAGCGAGTTGCAGTAATCCAGACGGGAGATGACAAGTGCCTGGATTAGGACCTGCGCTGCTTCCTGTGTGAGGCAGGGTCGTACTCTGCGGATGTTGTAGAGCATGAACCTACAAGAACGGGCCACCGCCTTGATGTTAGTTGAGAACGACAGGGTGTTGTCCAGGATCACGCCAAGGTTCTTAGCGCTCTGGGAGGAGGACACAATGGAGTTGTCAACCGTGATGGTGAGATCATGGAATGGGCAGTCCTTCCCCGGGAGGAAGAGCAGCTCCGTCTTGCCGAGGTTCAGCTTGAGGTGGAGATCCGTCATCCACACTGATATGTCTGCCAGACATGCAGAGATGCGATTCGCCACCTGGTCATCAGAAGGGGGAAAGGAGAAGATTAATTGTGTGTCGTCTGCATAGCAATGATAGGAGAGACCATGTGAGGTTATGACAGAGCCAAGTGACTTGGTGTATAGCGAGAATAGGAGAGGGCCTAGAACAGAGCCCTGGGGGACGCCAGTGGTGAGAGCGCGTGGTGAGGAGACAGATTCTCGCCACGCCACCTGGTAGGAGCGACCTGTCAGGTAGGACGCAATCCAAGCGTGGGCCGCGCCGGGGATGCCCAACTCGGAGAGGGTGGAGAGGAGGATCTGATGGTTCACAGTATCGAAGGCAGCCGATAGGTCTAGAAGGATGAGAGCAGAGGAGAGAGAGTTAGCTTTAGCAGTGCGGAGGGCCTCCGTGATACAGAGAAGAGCAGTCTCAGTTGAATGAGTAGTCTTGAAACCTGACTGATTTGGATCAAGAAGGTCATTCTGAGAGAGATAGCGGGAGAGCTGGCCAAGGACGGCACGTTCGAGAGTTTTGGAGAGAAAGAACTTGTTGAAGGCCACAGGACTGAAAATGAATGAATTCAACAACCATGTCTCTGTCACTAACAAATAGGCAAGGTATCGAGGGAAATTATATTGGAGGCATGACTTAGTGGGGGGGTGGCTTTCAGATAATTATTTTTTGCCACCTGTGAGTGTAAGTGTTGTACCAGTGTAAGTGGTCTATGGTAGAGCATTAAAGTTAACTTGTAAAAAAAACAATCAATCTTAACATAATCACTAGTTAACTACACATGGTTGATGATATTACTAGTTTAACTAGCTTGTCCTGTGTTGCATATAATCAATGCGGTGCCTGAAATTGTGTCACTTCTCTGGCGTTCAGTGTAAGCAAAGTCAGGGTATATGCAGCAGTTTGGGTCGCCTGGCTCGTTGCGAACTGTGTGAAGACCATTTCTTCCTAACAAAGACCGTAATTAATTTGCCAGAATTTTACATAATTATGACATAATATTGAAGGTTGTGCAATGTAACAGCAATATTTAGACTTATAGATGCCACCCGTTCAATAAAATATGGAACGGTTCCGTATTTCACTGAAAGAATAATCGTTTTGTTTTCAAAATTACAGTTTCCGGATTTGACAATATTAATGACCTAAAGCTCGTATTTCTGTGTGTTTATTATATTATAATTAAGTCTAGGATTTGATATTTGATAGAGCAGTCTGATTGAGCGGTGGTAGGCAGCAGCAGGCTTGTAAGCATTCATTCAAACTGCACTTTCCTCCGTTTGCCAGCAGCTTTTTGCAATGCTTGTAGTACATCGCTGTTTATCAACTCCCGAGATTAGGTTGGCAATACTATAGTGCCTATAAGAACATCCAATAGTCAAAGGTCTATGAAATACAAATGGTATAGAGAGAAATAGTCCTATAATAACTACAACCTAAAATGGCTTAACTGGGAATTTTTAAGACTCATGTTTAAAGGAACCACCAGCTTTCATATGTTCTCATGTTCTGAGCAAGGAACTTAAACGTTAGCTTTTTTACATGCCACATATTGCACTTTTACTTTCTTCTCCAACACAGTGTTTTTGGATTATTTAAACCAAATTGAACATGTTTCATTATTTACAGTTGAAGTCAGGAGTTTACATACACCGCAGCCAAATACATTTAAACTCAGTTTCACAATTCCTGACATTTAATCCTAGTAAAAAGTCCCTGTCTTAGGTCAGTTTGGACACCACTTTATTTTAAGAATACGAAATGTCAGAATGACAGTAGAGAGAATGATTTATTTCAGCTTTTATTTCTTTCATCACATTCCCAGTGGGTCAGAAGTTAACATACACTCAATTAGTATTTGGTAGCATTGCCTTTAAACTGTTTAACTTGGGTCAAACGTTTTGGGTATCCTTCCACAAGCTTCCCACAATAAGTTGGGTGAATTTTGGCCCATTCCTCCTGACAGAGCTGGTGTAACTGAGTCAGGTTTATAGGCCTCCTTGCTCGCACATGCTTTTTCAGTTCAATATCAATATCGGCGTTGAAAAATCATAGTCGGTCGACCCCTAAACTGGGGTACAAGTTCAAAGGAGGACCTTTACAGGGTGCTGCCCCTGTGACAAGTGGCTGTACCCCTTTAGGAACAAATCGTAACGCTTCTTTCTGAGAGTGTAGCACCGTCAGTGGATCCACTGACCTAAGCTCGTCATTTCCGGATCAATTGACCTCCATTGTAGTTTAATTGACCGTTGCTGTAAAACAGTATCTGAGTAGTGCTGTGCTTAGTACTGCATTGACATCGCAACCACCGAAGCTCAGGGGCCACACGTGTTATTGAGATGCTCTCTGTCTCACAGTGTCTCTTTGTCTACTATTGAATGTCCCAGTGTTTTTTTTTCTGAGCAGAATTGACAACTGGGATGACACAACACATGGATGTTTTGGTGTGCCGGCAATGTACTGTATTCATGTGTTTGTCCAACTGCATGCCTTGCACCATGTGTGTTTTTCTCCACATATTTACCCTGGTTGTACCACTGTACCGTCTTTCGTTGGTCAATGTCTCTCTCTTGACTCACGAAAGGTATTATCTCACAAACTATCTGACATTTTGCCAAACAGGTTGCTAGCTACCCTATAATTTGAACCCTTTTCAGATCCTCACTCAAACAGGTATGTTCTATAGCTGCCTGAATGTTCGCCTAGCATGGACAGTAATATTTGACAGCTGATAGAACACTTGCCAAACAGGTAGCAGCTTTTTCCCAGTTCTTAGGGAGGGCCTAGTACGTGTATGTGTGGAGGGGAGAGACTTGTTGTCGGTGTGTGTGTGTGTGTGTGTGTGTGTGTGTGTGTGTGTGTTTGTGTGTATTATGTGCACAGGAGAGTGTGTGTATGTTTGTATGGATCCTCACTTTTTGCCCAATGCTCCCACCAGCTGTGCCGGAGTTGGACTGGATGGGGCCCAGTAACTCAATGACCTAGTGGATATTCTCTGAGGGGAAGGCCTGTCTTTAGTTATTCTGCTACCCCTGTGTCAGACCTCTGTGTTTTCCTGAGCAAATGTATAGACCTCGATTAGGTAGGTTATCGTGGCAGGGTTGTGAGCCTCTCACCCTCGCCTCTATGCACGGACAGAGCACTGACCTGCACAGCGAGATTTATTTAAACACACATGTACATGAACGCACATGAAAACACATGCGTGCCTGCACGCACACACGCAAATGTCTTCGAGGCTGAACGCGTCTTTTGAGCATGTCGCATGCCATATACTGTGAAATGAAGGTATTTATGTTAAGGAGTGTGTGCGGGCTAGTGCACGTACGTACGTGTGTGTGTGTGTGCTCTAATGTGCACACGCATGTGTGTTGTGTGTTCCGTGGCTTGTTCTTGTCCTCTCCTGGGTAGCCAGCTGTCTTTCTGATTACCCAGCATCCTCCAGGTGTTGAGGCCACCAGCTGCAGATGGGAGAGTGGCGAGGGTGTGTGGACCGGCGGAGAAAAAGAAAAGGAGAGAATGGAGGAGAGGAGAGCTAGAATAACTGGTTCTGCAGATATCTGGAACGTGTTCAGACGAGCTAACGAGAGAATGTGAACGGATCTTGAGAGATCCCGACCTATTGTAAGGTTTTTTTTAAGGGTGGGGTGGACTCTCTGGTATTATGGAATATCTTATGGGGTGGCAGTGGTTGTTCTGCAACTGACTGTGTAACAGTCAGAAACAGGCTCTGGGGTGAAGTTTCGCTTAGGTACAGATCTAGGATCAGCTTCCTAGATCTGGGTTGTTTGGTTGACCCAGCTGCTGGGTTGCAGGCGTTGGGTCACTTAGTTGGGTTGTTTTCTTTATTGGTGCTACGTGTAGGTTATTAAGACATGACCCTGCGTGTTATATCAGAAGACTGGAGGTGTAGTTTAGTAGGGGTGTGGCTTTCAGATGGTTCTTTTTAGCCACCCGTGAGAGTAAATGTCCTTCCTGTTCATCTGTTCTGTTGTACTGTTATCAGATGTTAAGGTCGAACATTGACGTATTTGTTGCTTCAATGAGACTTACAAAAGTGTATGAGTTTTCTGAAAGCCTATGTAAATACCATTGTTGGGATACAATAAAGTGGAATACTTAAGTGATAATGCCCTCGAAGTCGGTGTTTGGAGGATATATTGGCACCGGTGTTGTTAGGCCCGAGACTAATTTGAGGGCTCGCTTCAAGGGCATGATCACAGTTATTGTTATTTTTCCTTTTTTTTACCCCCCTTTTCATATCCAATTTGCAATCCAGTCTCATCGCTGCAACTCCCAAACGGGCATGGGAGAGGCGAAGGTCAAGTCATGCGTCCCCCGAAACATGACCCCCCAAACCGTGCTTCTTAACACCCACCCGCTTAACCCAGAAGCCAGCCGTATCAATGTGTCGGAGGAAACACCTTTCAACTGACGACCAGGTCAGCCTGCAGGCACACGGCCCGCCACAAGGAGTCGCTAGAGCACGATGAGCCAAGTAAAAAATGCCAGCTGATTCATGATATCAACAAGTTGAGAAACGCTGCCTGCCTGTCTGTCTCGTCCCGACTCCCGACACGTTCATTACTACGGGACAGCTGGAGATTGAATTTGAATATTGAAACAATGTTGCAAATGTCGGAGAGACAGACATCAAGGTTTATACAAATCTCCGCTGTTGAAAACTGAATGTTAGTGTCAAAGAAATGTGAGATAATGTCTAGATGCTTTTTATAGTAGAGAACAAGTTTATACATTGCTTGGCTGGGCTGGTGAGACCGTAGATTACGCAGTCAGATGGAACAGAGTAAATAAACATTTCAACATCATAGATTTAGCCGTGGAATAGACACCGGCTGGAATGCGGTTTTAACCAATCAGCAATCAACCCACCCATCTGTATAACTTGTTGTAATATGTAATAAATAATTGTAATATTATAGAAGAATGTGTGAAATGCATTTAAAAATATATATATTTTTTTTTAGGAATGGAGGTATGAATCTTACAGGTGGCCAATAAGATTTAGCTGAAAGCCACACCCGTAATAAACCACGCCTCCTGGAAATACTTGAAGGATTATATTCAAAAAGACCATTGAGAGTGAAATAAAAATCAAATTATTGTTAAATTATCCCATGTTTGGGTAATCCTTAACAACCCAACTTGCTGGGTTATTCACACAACCCAACTGGCTGCATCAAAATGAACCCTGTGTGTGTTCTGTCCAATATAAACCCTGTGCTGGGTTACCAAATAACCCCCCCAAATGATTTATTTTTTTGAGTAGGGGCATCTATTCCATAGAACAGGGATATAAGTGGATGATTCTAGCTCAGTGGTGGTGTTTTCTGCTGAGTAATTGTTTAGTCGTGTAAGGGTTCTGGTTGTTTTTGTTGGAAATGCTCTTAATTGTACCCTCAAAGAAAATAATATGGTTCTACTAGAGAATAATTGTCTTGATTAAGCCATGAATAAAAGATCTTATGTGCCCCGTATTAGCTTTTTTTCTTCATTGTTCTCAATTAGCTTCAAATTGTAGAATCAAAGGCATGTTTGTTTCGACCGTTTTGACTCTCTCTCTCTCTCTCTCTTTCTGTCTGTGTGTTATGTTCACATGCCATTTTCGTTAAATTCTGTCCTGACTTCATCCTACCAAATTATTAGGTTCACATCTTCAGTATGTACAGTGCATTCGGAAAGTATTCAGATCCCTTGACTTTTTCCACATTTTGTTAACAGCCTTATTCTCAAATGGTTTAAATAAATGTTTTTCCTCATCAATCTACACACAATACCCCAATAATGACAAAGAGAAAACAGGTTTTTAGAAATGTTTGCAAATGTTTTTTTTTAAGTATTCAAATCTTTCGATATGAGACTTGAAATTGAGCTCAGGTGCATCCTGTGTCCATTTATCATCCTTTGTAGTAGAAACATCTCAATTAAATTGATTGGACATGATTTGGAAAGGCACACACCTGTTTATATAAGGTCCCACAGTTGACAATGCATGTCAGAGCAAAAACCAAGGACAATGCCCCCATTCACAGGGCACGATGTAAACCATATGCCATGGCTGTCTCAGTCACCAGATCTCAACACTTATGGGAGATTCTGGAGCTGCGCCTGAGACAGCGTTTCCTACCAGCAAATGATTACATTTTTCGTGGAAGAATGGTAATTCCAATAGATTCCAGTAGAATCTATGCCAAGGCACATTGAAGCTGTTCTGGCTCGTTGTGGCCCTATAAGACACGTTATATTGGTGTTTCCTTTATTTTGTCAGTTACTGTACCTGTAGTTTGGTCTCAACAGACATTGCTCTAAGGTGAGAACATACAACATATCAGGTTAAAGGCCCAGTTCAGTCAAAAAAATTAATTAGACAAATTTCCACAATATGAGTTGGAATAATACTGTGTGAAAATGATCAATTGTGAAAATTACGATAATGCCCTTTTAGTGTAAGAGCTGTTTGAAAAGACCAGCATGATTTGTTGGGATGGAGTTTTGACTTCACCAAGCGGTAAATTATTTAATAGACCAATAAGAAAGAGAGTTCCAAACCTCTCGGCCAATAACAGCAAATGTTCAGTTTTCCCCTGCCCACTCAGACCACTCCCAGACAGTCCTAAGACAATTCTTGCTTAAGAAATTGCTTAACTATTTGTTTCTTTTTCACAATTTTAATTCAAAACAATCACAGTAAGGTACTTAATTGTTACCCAGAAATGAGTTGTTATCGAAATTTTAAAAAATTCGCAATGGAAAGCAGAAAGCCCCGTTCTCTCCTAATTAGATGTCTAATGAGCTGGTCTGTCCATTTCCTTTCCTGTTACCGTCGTCTCACCCCTACTGGGCCTTGAAGTTTTCTGGCAGCAGCTCCTGCTTTATTGTATTTATTTGTTGCCGTCGTGTCACAAACCCAGGTAGTTAGGGATGCTTGTGGATCAATTAAGGTTGACTCACGGTAACTGACAGTCACAGGCAGGAGAATAGGCTCTTTAGACGCTAAGTAGCTTGTGAGCGATCACCCCCCCTGCATCCCAAATGGCACCCTATTCCCTACGCAGGGCCCATAGGTTTCCTGTCAAAACTAGCTCACCGCATAGGGGATAGGGTGCCACCGCCTTCTTCTCCCTCCCAAGTTTTACGAGGACAACATGTCCTACCTCAGCAGCGTCCACAATAATCAGGATAGCGACAAGGCTTCCAACTTCAAAGCTGCGTTCAATAATCGTGATGTTGTGTTTCCGGGTTTGTGTGCCTGCGTACAATGTGCGCTAACGTTCATGTGGTACCGTTTGTTGCGTCATAACTTTACACGGCCTCTCTCACATATAGGCTCTCTGTTGGATAGGCAGCGGGTATGAAAAGCACATTGCATGCCTATATGCAAGGGAGGGGGGGACAGAAATGCACAGCACTACGCTAGAGATGGAGACGGTAAGATAACCAACCCGAATAAGCGTCATTTATTAAAGATGCCCTGACCTCTTTGTTTTTTAAGGGCAACACACTGAGCGAATCGTGATCATTCACACAGAACCTAATGAGATATTTCTCATTGCAATCAAAACAACAGCAGCTTAAGTGGCAATTACGCCTGGACTAGAGGTCAGCGCTGTAGCCTGCAGCACATCTACCAGTGTCAGCGTGGGTTCGAACCCGCTGCCTTCGTCACACACTCTTCTCCCATTTCTTCTCTGTCCAATAAAAACATTTGTGGGAATTCACACTCCATAAAAAACTGAATACATAACATTGGCATTTATGTGTGCAAGATATGACCTTGTAATCATTACGCTGTCCATATGCGTTTACATTGTCCCCCCCCCCCCCCCCCCTTAATCGCAATGTAATGATGACCTCTTGTTTTTGCTCTTTTTTTCAGGTGACGTTCATGAATCCAAAAACTGACCCATAAGTGAGCTGAGGGTGTTGGGGTTGAAGTCTCTCTACTGCGGTAAGTGTTGAAGGCTATTCTAACTTCTACTGTGGAAGACATCATTTTTAAGAGAGAGTTCCCTTTTTTGAAGTTAAGCTTATTCTGGACGTTGCTAAATAATCTGCTAATTCATTTTTTTAACGGTTTGGAGGAAATCGACAAGGCCAAAGGGAAGTAGAAAATAAGTAGAACATTTAAAAAAGTGAACTTTCACTTTTAAATCTTGGAATTCTTAGTGCATATGTTGTGCTATAAAGAAATGTGGTGGTCTTGTAGAACTGGTAATGTCAGTGGCGTGCACACCTTTTCAGGTCTGCGCTTTAGGTGAACAAACTGTACCTAAAATCAAAAGAAGGGGAACATCGTGCTGTCTCAGAAGTGTGGTTGGTGTATAAAACCTGTAAACTCAGATAAGCAAAAAGGTGTGATTGGTCCGCACTCAAAAAGGTGTGATGGGTCTGCACTCAAAAAGGTGTGATTGGTCCGGTCCGCACTCAAAAAGGTGTGATGGGTCTGCACTCAAAAAGGTGTGATGGGTCCGGTCCGCACTCAAAAAGGTGTGATTGGTCCGCACTCAAAAAGGTGTGATGGGTCTGCACTCAAAAAGGTGTGATTGGTCCGCACTCAAAAAGGTGTGATGGGTCCGCACTCAAAAAGGTGTGATGGGGTATCAGGTGTGAGCCTTTCATGAATCAATTGCCTTAGGTGTCTGTTCACTTGGATATATTGTATCAATTGATGAGTGCTTACCACACAGGACATCAGGCTAGGTCATTCATAAATATGTGGGGCTAACTCATAAATGATATTCAAAATATGGTATGGACCGTGTTCTTGTGCAAGAGTCTACATTTTTCTTAGAGGAAGGAGGTGAAATCTAGTTATTTGTTTAAACTGTGTTGGGATACGGAATTAGATGTATATATCCACAGCAAATTGGCCAGTGTGACCTAGTGTTCATTTTGATATTGGTGTTAATAACCAGGGCAGGTTGAATGCAGGTTGCGGGTGAATACAAATTCCAACTGTTGGCTGTGCCAACTCTGGCTGGATTCCAATAGGAGTTACACATACATTTTCAAGCTAACATAATGTGACCATGAGTTTTTTAAAGTTTTTTTTTTACCCTAAATACTTGTGTTGTGTTTAATGACAGCGTATTTGCTTAGAATCTCACTTGGTGAAGGCCACAAGACAAACCAAGTCTCTGTCACCTAACAAATACAGTCATGGTTGGTAACTCAGCAGAAAGGCAAAAACTAATACAGCTTCACATTAAGCAGTGTGTTAATCTAACACAGAAAAGTGTGGACCCATATGGACAGGTGTTTAAATTACACACTGTGTCCCCATGGCTTCTCTTTGGAGTCATTTGTTGTTGTAATCACCTCTGTGATTGGTGGAGGAACTTTCTAGATCCTGACTCAACATAATTCATTATTAGAGTGATTTTGTTCTATGAAGTGTCTCGCAACTGGCGAGGTGACATCTTGACATCTGATAGGGGATTTATGTTCTCCAAGGCGTACTTTCAAGGCATGGGATGTTTTTTCCACTATAAATCTTATTGCAAGAAACACAGTAACACATACATAACTCCTCTAGTAATGCAAGTTCGACATTTATTTAACTGTTCCTAGAAGTCTGAGGGCATACAACGCTAGTACATTTTGTTATGGTGCTTACATGAGGTTCGTGATCTACATGGGGAAACATCCTTTTATGAATGTTAGGTTTGGGCGATATACAGTTTATACCATAT
The DNA here is from genome assembly GCF_034236695.1 of Oncorhynchus nerka. Lineage (NCBI taxonomy): Eukaryota > Metazoa > Chordata > Actinopteri > Salmoniformes > Salmonidae > Oncorhynchus > Oncorhynchus nerka. Next base: position 52,979,926 of record NC_088404.1, on the reverse strand, counting down.
ACCGCGGTATTTCGAAATACCAACGGTGTGAATTTCAATACCCTCACTGGGGGGTGCGTGCTGCGCCTCTGCTTGTAGTAAGTTAAGTGTAACTATAATACATCTAAGATGTGTCAAAAAAATGATATCTTTGCTAGATATCTTTGCTAGCTAAGTAGCTAGATGGCAAGATCAAACTTCTTGGTTACTGCAGAGACATTCAATCCCCCCCCTGGATCAAGAGCCCTGTTATCTAAATTGTTTTGTGTAATTGTTCAATTTGAATTCACGTATAACCATGGTCACACTCTCAACACTCAGAGGCAGTAGGGATGACCAGGGATGTTGGCCAGTGTCTTGATAAGTGTGTGAATTGTATTTTCCTGTCCTGCTAAGCATTCAAAATCTAACTAGTACTTTTGGGTGTCAGGGAATGTGTATGGAGTAAAAATGCTCTCTTTTTTTGTAGTGAAGTAAAAATATAAATGGTAAAGTACAGATACCCCAAAAAACGACTTCATGTATTTTTATTTAAGCGCTTTACACCACTGGTAAATACAGGTGAATTCTGGAAGGCAGAATGTATGGAGGAGTCTAATGATAGTATATTCCAGTGCTTATTGACAATAGATGTGATGCTAGTATAGCTATTATTGAAAGTAAGTACAGTCCATTCCTAAAGTGTTCAGACCCCTCAACTTTTTCCACATTTTGTTACGTTACAGCCTTATTCTAAAATGTATTTAAAAAATGTTTCTCATCAATCTACATACAGTACCTCATAATGACAAAGTGAAAACAGTGTTTTATACAAATGTATTCAAAATAAAAACAAATACCTTATTTACATAAGTATTCAGATCCTTTGCTATGAGACTCAAAATTGAGCTCAGGTGCGTCCTGTTTCCATTGATCATCCTTGAAATGTTTCTTCAACTTGATTGGAGTCCACCTGTGGTAACTTCAATTGATTGGACATGATTTGGAAAGGCACACACCTGTCTATATAAGGTCCCACAGTTGACAGTGCATGTCAGAGCAAAAACCAAGCCATGTGGTCGAAGGAATTGTCCGTAGAGCTCCGAGACAGGATCTGGAGAAGGGTACCAAAACAATTATGCAGCATTGAAGGTCCCCAAGAACACAGTGGCCTCCATTATTCTTAAATGGAAACCACCATGACTCTTCCTAGAGTTGGCTGCCCGGCCAAACTGAACAATCGGGGGAGAAGGGCCTTGGTCAGGGAGGTGACCAATAACCCGATGGTCACTCTGACAGAGCTCCTGAGTTCCTCTGTAGAGTTGGGAGAATCTTCCAGAAGGACAACCATCTCTGCAGCACTCCACCAATCAGGTCTTTATGGTAAAGTGGCCAGACGGAAGCCACTCCTCAGTAAAAGGCACATGACAGCCCGCTTGGAGTTTGCCAAAAGGAACCTAAAGGACTCTCAGCCATGAGAAACAAGATTCTCTGGTCTGATGAAACTAAGATTGAACTATTTGGCCTGAATGCCAAGCGTCACGTCTGGAGGAAACCTGCCACCATCTCTACGGTGACGCATAGTGGTGGCAGCATCATGCTGTGGGGATGTTTTTCAGCGACAGGGACTGGGAGAATAGTCAGGATCGAAGGAAAGATGAACGGAGCAAAGTACAGAGAGATCGTTGATGAAAACCTGCTCCAGAGAACTCAGGACCTCAGACTGGGGCGAAGGTTCACCTTCCAACAGGACAACGACCCTAAGCACACAGCCAAGACAATGCAGGAGTGGCTTCGGGACAAGTGTCTGAATGTTCTTGAGTGGCCCAGCCAGAGCCCGGACTTGAATCCAATTGAACATCTCTGGAGAGACCTGAAAATAGCTGTGCAGCAACGCTCCCTATAATACATTTAAAAAAATCAGTTTTAGACTAAGGCTGTAACGTAACAAAATGTGGAAGAAGTCAAGGGGTCCTTCTGTTTTGGTTAGTATTTATTAAGTAAATAATAAAGGAGAGAATTTGATTATTTATCATATTCTTCCTCTGTGATTGGCTAGTCACTCTTGATGTTTCATTGCTATACACAAATATTCCTCATGATGGAGGTATAGAGGCTCTCATATTCTTCCTCTCCAACCGGGAAAGCGATGTGCCTGTAAATTATATAATTGAGCTTACGCAACTAGTGCTTACTAAAAACTATTTTAGTAATATTACCACCTACAGACCTTTGGAACAGCGATGGGAACCCCATTAGCTCTAACTACACACATTTCCTAATGGGGAAATTCTATTTGGATTTCATTTATGAAAATAATCCTTACAAAGATTATGTGAAATATTCAACCCGCTACATAGACAATTGAATAATGATCTGGAGGGGTTCTGAAATTTAAAAAATAAATGTTAACTACATTAACTCTAGAATACAATCAAATAAAATACTATACTAACAGCTGATGGATACAAGGCAGCCAACTTCATCGACTGCGTCGCATCTGACACAGAGGAAGAATATGATAGACCATCAAATTCTCTCATTGAGCGTTTCCACTCGAGACGATACCCCGGTACCTGGCTTGATAAAGATTTTTTTTTTACGAATTAAAAGCTTGAACAGAAGCCATCGATTACTCCACGAAGCCCAACAAAAACTTACTTTCAATGATAGCTACAATATCATCAAGTCTATTGTGAAAAAGCGCTTGCATATACTATCATCAGACTGGTCTTGAAATGATGCCTTCCGGAATCCATCTTTATTTACCTAGAAACGATCAAGATATCTATCAAACATATTGTTCAAATCAGATGTGGTTGTAACTTGTATGCAGGTAAACCAGAGAAGCAACATCCCTGATTGGCAGATGAGTGACAACCCTGATTAGAAGCACCTGCTGCTAATCGATTGCTCACCTGTGTTCCCTTACCAATGCTGTTTTCAATGAAAAAGAGTTGTACCTACAACACTGAATGAGACTGCAAAGCTGAAACGTCTTCTGTGCGCTATCCCTGATGCAGTGAAAATAATAATAATAATAATAATATGAAAATGAAGTAAGCTTTATGCGACATCTTTTTGAGTGTCGGCCGGATCATGCCTTTTTTGCTTATCTGAACAAACTGTACCTGACTTTTTGGGTGTCAGTTAGTTTGCCTTCATCGTTCACATACAGGGTTCCTTTGACAGCTTCCCTCATGCGGCTGTAGACCACTACTCTGGTCAGTGTGTTTCTCTGTATTCACTCAATAGGAGCATTCAGTATGATGTAGAAAGGCCTCTTTTTAAAGACACACAGGCAGGCAGCACCCCAGGAGCCTTTTAGCGCTATGTTACAGTATGCCCTTTAATGGACTTTATCTCTGTTTGCAATAAAGAGTCAAATGTCGTTGTAGTTAACACTAGCCCAAATTAAGACCGGCAATACTGAAGTCATATAGATTTTAAATGGTTTTACCAGGGGGACAGGAGAAACATATGAAATGTGAAGATGGGAAAAGTTAAAGAAAAGTGCCAAATGGTTCATCGCACTTTTAAAGTAATTATAGTTGTTATAATAGTTGTCTTCATGTCAGAGGGGGAGGGAGTTTATAGTATACAGTAGGTCATCAGGTACCTGATCCCCATTGGCCCACAACTTGGGCAGGCATTACTGATTTACTGTTTGGTGATGGGCTAATACATGTCTACTTTGTTGGCTAGGGCAGGGAGCTCCATTTCAAAGGCTTTGTTGTTAACGAGGTGTGCACTTCATGTTGTACCCCTAGCCATACTACTTAACTCAATTGTTGAAATCACTTGAGTAACGTTAAAGTCAACTCTATTTCTTTAAATTTGGCTGAGAGGCCTTTGAGATTGTCTACACCTGGAGAAAGTCTTGAAGGGCCGTTATGAATGACAGTTAAAGGAATAGTACACTCTAAAATCAAAGTTTGTCAGATGTTTTCAAACCTCCATCGTAGTCTAATGTCAAGATGAGTTCCCATCCAAGCTCATTGGTTAATGAGATGCAGCTTCAACCAAAATGAACGGAAAACATAAGCGCTGCAAATCTGAAGAAAAAAAACAGGGTGCTTATCTCTTCCATTCATTTTGGATTTTGCCACATTTGGAAATGCACAGGCCCAGGATGGTTGTCTGAAAGAACCATTAACCGATACAGACCTATCCTAGATCTCACTGTCTCCACATTTGATGTTGTTTGAAGTACAGAGCCGAGGCATGGCGGAAACAAGACCACTTCAGTTTTAAATGCATAAATCGTCTCCAAATCCTAATTTTGATCAGGTTTAGCGGGAAACTTGAAATTAAATTATTCTCTTTTTAAGGCCACTTGCCTTTCCAATTGAATTACACGGCGGAAAGAGGACAAAAATGAACGCTCATAACACAATTACAATGTATGAATCCTGTCATGACAGACATCAGTTCACGGTTTCTTCCTGACCGACCAGCTTGATTCAGTCTTATGTAGCTAAATTTGAAAGTGTGTTTTTTACAGTGGCTAAAATTAGAGACTCCGAGCTAGAAAATGGAATATCATACACTGCAGTTGAGGAACAACGAGAAAGTAATTCTACTTTGAAAGTTGATAAATTTGTAACTCCACTTTTGAGAAAATGGCCTGTGAATGTTTTGGTGCACCTCCTGGAGAGCTCTTCTTTGTCTACACCCATTCAGCATCGTTCACACCCTCTTAAGCCGTAGCCCCACCCACCTCTTTAAGGATTCACAGTGTAGGAAACAACCAACGTTTTCAAGACTAAAAGTGGTGAAAGTAGTAGAAAAAAAGTAATTGTAAAAATAAACTTTATCTAGTCCTTGGCCTATATCCTGATCTGACTTTGGTGCAGGTCATGTTTGTGTTTCACATTACCCACTCTGGTAAGTAAACACGCACTATATCAAATAAAATCTTAAATTACAGAAGGTGTAAACAGTACAGTGAAATGGTTACTTGCATAGTGAAGTCTTTTGTTTAGACCTTTGGCTAGCTAGCTAAACAATTAACCATAATCCCCAACTCTAATGCTGCGTTCAAAACAATTGGGAATTTGGGAATGAAACAAACTCTGACTGGGAAAAATGTATTTGAACTTGTATACGTGTATTCAACTTGGAATTCCACGAGGCTTGTCGTCCACTAGAGTTCCTACACAGATCATACACGTAACGTTAGCTAGCGAGCCAGCCGGCTAACATTAGCTAGCTACCTAACAGTACGCTTTAACTTGAAATGAAAACGACTTTCTGACAAAATTAGAAACGTGTAATATCTGAAAATGTAGCTAGACTCTTACCCATATACATGGTTGAATGCTTCTCCCGCTGTCATGGGTGCCATGGTTGCCATGGTTGCCCTTAGTTTGAAGATGTAATCTGGAGACAGTACTTTATACAACAGCCTTCATTCTGTGTTCTCTTTTTGGACTCTACACATTTGGCAATCATCTCTCTGCTTCCACTGGGCATTCCACTGATTTCAAAACTTGGTCAACTTCATCCGTGATGACACCATTTCTGTTTTAAACTAAATCAGGGATTTCCTCATTGTCTGATTCCTTTTCAGAGTCAGAGAGAGTCAGCATGGCACGATCACTCTCTAGAAAGTAGTCCATCGCAACATTTTCCCACTGAGCTTTGTCTGTAGCACTATTAACTTCAGGGCAACAATGTCGAGAGCAGTAGCAAAACTTGTTAGGTTCTTCGTGATATCTTTAAAAAACAGCCATAGACAGGATTATCCACACATACACATGCAGTTCATATTGTAGACAGAAGCATGCTACATGGCAGACCAATCCGAACTCATCTCTTGGCACGTCCAGCCCATCCATGATCTCTACCAGAGATAAACCAACCAGAGATAAACCAACATTTTTTTTTGCATTTACAGATGGAGTACAAATTCGGGTTATGTAATCATAGAATGGCGCCCCACCATAAGTAATAACTTGCCATTACGTTGTCCCACGGAAGCTTTTAAATCACAATGAATAGGATAACATGGACATCCTACTCTGAGAAGGTTGGTACATATACGGCCTCCTTTCTTGCAAAGTCAGATCATGCTCCTGTGTCCCTACTCCATGGGTCTTAGCAATGCACTGGTTACAGGTATGAAATGCCCTTTAGTCCATCCTTATTAAATAGAACCTTTTTTTCCACTAATGCCATTGTCGTCATCATCGTCTTAATCGTCATCCCCATTTGTGTTATTTGTGCATTCATGGCAAATCAGAGTTCATTTAATCTTGACAGCAATTCATCTGTTTTATAGGAAGGACATAAGGAAACTCCTTACAACTGTTTGTTTGGCAATTTGTCTGTCTTGAAAGAACTGTATCCCTCCTGGGCTGCATCCCAAATTGGACCCTATTCCCTACATACTGCACTACTTTTGACCAGAGCCCAATGGGCCAGGTCAAAAGTAGTGTGCCATATAGGGAATAGAGTGCCATTTAGGGTGCGACCATAGTGTTCTTTCAAGACAGACAAATGGCCGAACAGTTGTAACTAACTATTATTGCTATCCCCATTGCTATTCCCCATTCCCTATATAGTGCACTACTTTTGACCTCACCTGAGCCCTATGGGCCATAGTCAAAAGTAGCGCATTCTATAGGGAATAGGGTACCACTTGGGACACATCCTATATCCCTCCTGGTTTCTCAGTTGTTAATAATGACAGTCATTTCAACAGAGTCAGAGAGAACTGACCTGGCAAGTCAGCGCCCTTTTGGATGGATTTGTGGTAAGCTAATGAGCTAACAAGTTAATGAGGCCTCTGAGTTTGCTGGCTTGGCTTGCTCTAGGGTGAAGTTTCCCCTGGGTACAGATCTAGGATTAGCTTCCCCTCCCCCGATCTTAGCCATTAGTGGGGGGAAAACTCAAAAATGGCCCAAGATCAGCTTCTAAAGACGCCTTCACCATACTCTCCGGTGGGGCACCCTTAAAACCGAACTATCCGAACTAACCGTACTGTGTTCTACTGAGTGCCCTCTGCATCCTTCTACTTTGTCTTTCCATTTTGTTAAAGGGAAGGGAACACTGCTGCGACTTCGCTATCCAACCGAGGGGCGTCAATTGAGTTGCCGACTGAATGAAGAGACATTTCAGCAACTCTTGGTGCACAGTAGAAGTTGATGAAAGTGCTTATTTTATTGTTCAACAGCGCATTTGGGTCATTAGCCTTCATCAGGATTTTTTTAATTGGTATTTTGTCAAATGCAAACTTGGTAACAAGACTCGACAAGTCTTCCGCAATGCTGGTCAGGGTGGAAGTTCAGTTCAGTTATCATTTTGCATCGGTTTGACTTGGAGGTTATGTTATAGGCTCTTTTTAAGTAGAGGCCACACAAATAAAAACATATTTAAATTGAAATGCCTTGCAAGTCTGTGGTGATGAGGGACCCATTTAGCCGGCAGTGCGAATGAGTATCAGATGTCTGCGCTCGCTCAAGAGGGAGTGTGTGTGTGCGAGACCGTGTTACTATCCCGCCCGAGGTCCATATGGTTCAGTTTTGAATGCGCACATTGGTTGCAGATGGAGAGGCTATAGGTTGGGCCCGGGATGTGGTTCCTAACTTAGGCTGGATCAGCAAGCGGCTCAGAGCCAGTGAGAGAATCCACCAGCCTCATCCCACAGCCTCTTCACAAAACCACCAGCTCTATCCCTCTTTCACTTATATTACCATTGAAATTAGGCCTGTTCTAAATATTATCTCCTTCTATTTTATCCCTCCGTTTATGAAGGACTGGAGAGAAGAAAGGAGCCACGCGGCTTAGTCACTTTTTCCCCCTCTCGTCCTCCAAACCACAAGCGACGGCAGCTTCCCCTAGATTAGTACTTTTGTCTGTTCAAAAACCACTGTGGCTTTAGGGCGATCCTCCTTCCATGAGGTCATGCAGTGAGAGATGGGGTGATAGAGGGAGAGATATATAACAAAAAGGAGGTGGAGGGTGAGAGTATGACTGGAGCGGAGAGTTGGAGAACGGAGTAAGGACGTACTGCTTACTGTACCAAGAGTGTTCGTGGCACAAAGTATGTTGTTGTGCTCACTGCCATGCCAATGGATAGGAGCAAATTGTCATCATCGTCTTTATCGTCAACACCATTGTCATCACCATTGTCATCATCGTCTTAATCGTCATCACCATTGTCATCCCCATCGTCTTAATTGTCATCACTATTGTCATCATCGTCGTCTTTATCGTCATCACCATTGTCATCATTATCTTCTTAATCGTCATCACCAGTGTCATCATCATCTTCATCATCTTCATTATCATCATTCCTATCCTCAGTGATGACTGACATCCTTCGAACATCCTTCCTTGCCTCGCCCCTCTCTCATCCTCTCAGATGTCTTCAGATGCACAGTGATATACGTCACAGTACACATAACTCCCCAAGTTGCCGACAGACTCTCGCCATACTGAAGTGGAGGCATTTAATCTGTGTCCCTCTTCTTCAGAATACACTATGTACATTATGTGATCTGTACCAAGGCAGTGCCAAAACGCCAAGGCAGGAGATTGTATTTGTTTTGGTGAAATGCTCTTTCCATTCGGTTAGCGCAGGTTTCACCTACCATTGCATGACGGTTCTGTTGATGTCAGAGAGCCTAGATGTTGCTTTGGGGGCCTTTGCGCCCTGTCTGTTCAATTAAACTAGGGAGGACTGTGTGTGTGTGTGTGTGTGTGTGTGTGTGTGTGTGTGTGTGTGTGTGTGTGTGTGTGTGTGTGTGTGTGTGTGTGTGTGTGTGTGTGTGTGTGTGTGTGTGTGTGTGTGTGTGTAACTAAGAGTGATCTAATTCATTTATTCTCCTACTGGATCAGAGTAGATTAAGAACAGGAAGGTTGACCATGCAAATAGGCTCTCTTTCTCGTCTTTTACCCCTCTCTTCTTCACTATGGAGTTTCCACCAACTAAATATAGACCTAAGAACTTGAACTTAACCCCCGTAATCGGTAAGTAATCTTATAGGCTCAAAGTTCACCTGACCTGCGGACTAATATGGTCTTAACATTAGAACCGCCTGGCCTTTGAGCCCATAAGTACCCGCTACAGAATGTTGAGAACGTTTCCGGGCGTCTCCTTTAGCATACTGCATCAGTTGCATATCAACCAGCAAGGTACGCAAACATAAGCACCAACGCATGATAAATAGTGCATCAACATGGGAATATATCCATGTAAAAATATAACAATAGTTGCTTAGATATACTTGACTCTATGTTTTGTATAATTCTACAAATTCCGAGTGAAAAACGTACGCCTAAAGACAATTTTGTACACTTTCAGTCTATGACGCACCAACATTGTAGCAGTCTATTAAATTTCATATATGCTATCAGAAGAATAATAATTTGGTTGTTTTTGTAAAGGTCTTAGGTAACATTTAAAATACAAAAAAAACTATTCCAAAAGAACTTAATAGCATTTTCATTAGTTTATGTTACTCTGTGCTGTAAATAATAACTAAAAACCACTCATTCAAGTCCATCACAAAGAAGTCTTTTATCAATTTGTTTTGGCAGGTCTAAAGAAACATTGTGGAAAATACAGTACCAGTCAAAGGTTTAGACACACCTACTCGTTGTTGAACAATAGTGAATACATCAAAACTATGAAATAACACATATGGAATCATGTAGTAACCAAAAAAAGGTTTAAAAAAAATCGAAATATATTTAGATTCTTCAAAGTAGCCACTTTGTGCAAAGCTGTCATCAAGGCAGTCTTGGCATTCACTGCTTCATGAGGAAGGCTTTCCCAACAGTCTTGAAGGAGTTCCCACATATGCTGAGCACTTGTTGGCTGATTTTCCTTCACTCTGCGGTCCAACTCATCCCAAGCAATCTCAATTGGGTTGAGGTCGGGTGATTGTGAAGGCCAGGTCATCTGGTCATCAGCAGCACTCCATCACTCTACTTCTTGGTCAAATTGTCATTACACAGCCTGGAAGTGTGTTTTGGGTCATTGTTGAAAAACAAATGATAGTCTCACTAAGCGCAAACCAGATGGGATGGCGTATTGCTGCAGAATGCTGTGGTAACCATGCTGGTTAAGTTGAATTCTAAATAAATCACTGACAGTGTCACCGGCCAAAGCACCCCACACAATCACACTTCCTCCTCCATGCTTCACGGTGGGAACCACACACTTCGGAGGTCATCCGTTCACCTACTCTGCGTCTCACAAAGACATGGTGGTTGGAACCAAAAATCTCAAATTTGGACTAATCAGACCAAAGGACAGATTTCCACTGGTCTAATATCCATTGCTCGTGTTTCTTGGGCCCAGTCTCTTCTTCTTATTGGTGTCCTTTAGTAGTGGTTTCTTCGACCATGTTGAGATACTGGTTGAGAGAATGCCAAGAGTGTGCAAAACTATCATCAAGGCAAAGGGTGGCTACTTTGAAGAATCTAATTAAAGAAAATATATTTAGATTTATATTTGTAACACTTCTTTTTGGTTACTACATGATTCCATATGTGTTATTTTATAGTTTTGATGGTTTCACTATTATTCTACAACGTAGAAATGGTACAAATAATGGTACAAATAAAGAAAAACCCTGGAATCAGTAGGTGTGTCAACTTTTGACTGGCACTCTATATTTAAAAGAAAACAGAATAGCATATCGCAAGTGTATTATGTTACTAGTCTCTGCTTAGTAGCCAGAGAAATGCTGCAGCACGAGTGGTCATGTGTTGAACTCATGGACACTGCAGATATTCCTGGAACAGGTGGAAGTTGGAAAAAGAGCTGCACAACCTCTTGAACTTTTGAGTTATTTAATGAAAACGTTTTACCTGCATGTGACTCTGAAGGAGGATTTGATAAAGTGATGCTCCTTTCCCTGCGTCTGTCAATTACAAGCTGCGTCCTCCACTTCATGTACAATTTGACAACTTATAATATGTCACGCAGACTATTGTGATTTTACTCCGATGTGTGAAATTAGTTTTGGTATAGGTTAGGTGGAGTTTTGAAGGACCTGTTGCGCAGCCCGACTGGTTTCATTTGTTTCCCCGTACTCATCAACTTGGATAGAGTCAAGAATATGTTTGGCATGATTCTAAAAGGCCTAGTGCACTGCATAGCATGTTTTCGTTTAATAGTTATAATATATCAAACAGTCCCGTAACATATTATTTTTACAAAGTAAAACGCAAAAGAGAATGGTAAACAACCCGGAAGGCACGGTCAAACGATCAAATGATTAACATGAGCGCCAATGCTGATGAATAGGCGTAACACAAACTCATCATTACATTATTGTTGTTCTAAATGAAATCAACTTCTTCACCCTCCTTATCATTCAGTTAGGCCTAATTGAAATGCCATTGTGAAGTAATGTGCACAATTATCGCCCATTCATCCATTTGTCATTCATTCGGTGAGCAGAGAGTAACACGTTAGCACCTGGCTGGGCACCGTCGTCCTACAGCGCATTGTCTTGGCGGGTTAGGTTGGGGAATGGGTGTGAAATCAAATGGTAAAAGGGCTCTAAATATGATTCTGTTTATGATTTCAATATTCTGACAAATAATCTATGTAAAATACAATCATTTAGGAACATTTGGGGAAGGAGCAGGATGTAGCTTTTTTGGGGGACTATTGTTGGCCTAACATGCTGACTGACACGCAAGGGGAAAGAGAGAAAGAGGAGAGAAAGCAAGAAAGAGAGGGAGACAAGACATCAAGGGTCGAATTAGGATTTTGAAGTAGTGGGAAAGTGTTTTTTTTTTTTTAAGGTCCCAGGGTGACATTCTCCTCACCTGTTCTGTGTGCAAACGAGTGAAATGATAATATGCTGTAACCTTCCTCTGACAATATCAGTGAGGAGGAAGTTTGGTATTCACGCGGAACACGTAATGCAATCGCTTGCTGCCGTATCAGATCTCCTGTTTATTTAAAACGCTACTTGGACTCACATTGCCTGTAGGTTTGCTAGAGGAAAATGCCCCTCCCTTATGCTTGCTCTGTATGCCACTGTATCCTATCCTATGAGATAGTTCTCTTTATTCACTCCCAACTGAACATTTGGATGCCATGTGAATATGCACCAGTAGTAGTTTTGGGTGTTCATTTGTTCTCACTGGTCAAGTGTCACTCCATGTGTACACCTCGCTCTCCTGTTTGCAAAACCCGTGCAGAACCCCCACAGAACCCGTGCAGCTTCGAAAAATGTCACCGTGCCATGTGGATTACTTTTATCAAATCCGATCAGTCTTCCACGTTGATTCAACGTCATCACAGATTTTTTGGGGGGTTGAAATGATGTGGAACAATGTTGATTCAACTAGTTTGTCAGTGGGGAAAGAAAAGGGTAGAATGGAGGGAGAGTATGATAAATGGACACGGATTAGACAGAGCTTGACTAGAGCCCTAAAGTAGTGCACTACATGGGAAATAGGGGGCCATTTGGGATGCACAGAGAAACAGAAGAGCTCCACACTGCCCTGAGCACTGCCCTGTGCACCCCTGGTACTGAACTGACTGTAAAACAAACACAGAACAGATATATCTTTGAGATTAGGTAGGCAAACAGCTCTGGCGTGTATAAGGAAAAGCTTAGGGAATAAATTATTGTGACGCTCCAGGTTGTTTCATACACTGCTCACTGTATCGTGACTAGTAATTCATAATATTACATTATTCGATTTGACATATTTTGATATTTAATTACCTTGGAAAGCAGTCTACAGACAAGAAGTGACTGCTTTCAAGATAAGGAAACAGACATGTAAATCTGTAAAATAGCTGAACTGTCCCTTCAAGTGGTTTACTGTTGTACTATCTACTCAATAGACACTATCAAACAAAATAACATTTGATTGGTCACATGCACATGGTTAGCAGATGTTAATGCGAGTGTAGAGAAATGCTTGTGCTTCTAGTTCCGACCGTGCAGTAATATCTAACAAGTAATCTAACAATTTCACAACAACTACCTTATACACACAGGTGTAAAGGAATGAATAAGAATATGTACATATAGATATGTGGATGGGTGATGGCCTTGCGGCATAGGCAAGATGCAGTAGATGGTATAGATTACAGTATATACATATGAGATTAGTAATGTAGGGTATGTAAACATTATATAAAGTGGCATTGTTTAAAGTGACTAGTGATACATTTATTACATCCAATGTTTTATTATTAAAGTGGCTAGAGATTGAGTCAGTAGTTGGCAGCAGCCACTCAATGTTAGTGATGGCTGTTTAACAGTCTGACGGCCTTGAGATAGAAGCTGTTTTTCAGTCTCTCGGTCCCAGCTTTGATGCACCTGTACTGACCTCGCCTTCTGGATGGTAGCGGGGTGAACAGCCAGTGGCTCGGGTGGTTGTTGTCCTTGATGATCTTTTTTGCCTTCCTGTGACATCGGGTGGTGTAGGTGTCCGGAGGGCAGGTAGTTTGCCCCCGGTGATGCGTTGTGTAGACCTCACTACCCTCTGGAGAGCCTTACGGTTGTGGTAGGAGCAGTTGCCGTACCAGGCGGTGATACAGCCTGACAGGATGCTCTCGATTGTGCATCTGTAAAAGTTTGTGAGTGTTTTCGGTGACAAACCACATTTCTTCAGATTCCTGAGGTTGAAGAGACGCTGTTGGGCCTTCTTCACCACACTGTTTGTGTGGGTGGACCATTTCATTTTGTCCGTGATGTATACGCTGAGGAACTTAAAAACTTTACACCTTCTCCACTACTGTCCCGTCGATGTGGATAGGGGGATGCTCCCTCTGCTGTTTCCTGAAGTCCACAATCATCTCCTTTTTTTTGTAGATGTTGAGTGTGAGGTTATTTTCCTGACAACACACTCTGAGGGCCCTCACTTCCTCCCTGTAGGCCGTCTCATCGTTGTTGGTAATCAAGCCTACCACTGTAGTGTCGTCTGCAAACTTGATGATTGAGTTGGAGGCGTCCATGGCCACGCAGTCATGGGTGAACAGGGAGTACAGGAGAGGGCTGAGAACTCACCCTTGTGGGGCCCCAGTGTTGAGGATCAGCGGGATGGATATCTTGTTTCCTACCCTCACCCCCTGGAGGCGGCCCGTCAAAGTCCAGGACCCAGTTGCACAGGGCGGGGTCGAGACCCAGGGTCTCGAGCTTAATGACAAGTTTGGAGGATACTATGGTGTTAAATGCTGATCTGTAAGCGATGAACAGCATTCTTACATATCAATAACCATCTATGGTTAATGGTGAATAGGTGGTGCGTGCATGCGTGCGTCATCACTAACACAAAAGGTTTTGGGGGGTATAAATCATGTAAAAACACACGCGCACACGCACGCACGCACGCACGCACGCACGCACGCACGCACGCACACACACACGAGAATTGAATATACTCATGGTTGGCTAATATATGGTGGTCGCCTAGGGACCAGCTGTGAGTGTTAGTAAACCACGCTTGACTAATGAACTGCTTAATACTACTACATATCTAGAACCTCGATAGAGAAGCCAAGTGGTAGTGTTGCAGTCTCCGGACCACAAATGCCCCTGGAAGAAGCGGTTAGATCCCCTGTTCTGCCACTCACTTTCTCTGCTGTATCCATCTCCTCTATTTCCCCATCTTCATATATATACTAATACAATTTGAAAATACCTTCAAAATAGATGTTTCTTATTTTTTGAAGAGAAGCCTTCAGTGAACGGATGGAGAGAAAGAGAGCAGCGTGACGGATTTAGGGATGGGTTGAATCGGAGAGAGAGAGAGACCGATTTGAGCAGAGATGCTGTACACTGTTCAGTGCAGTTCAGAGGTAAAGACCAGTTCAGCCCGTTATCATCAACATCGTGGCATAAATGCCAGCAAACAAAGTGCTTAAGAATGCCTTTCTTCCAAGGAGGAGTCCCAAATGGCCCTCTGTTCCCTATGGGCCCTGGTCAAAAGTAGTGCACTACCCAGGGAATAGGGTGCCATTTGAGACGCAAGTCCATCTATGACATTCCTCACATCTCGCCAAGTCCATGAGGGCCGGAGAGGAGATTTGTTAATATGATTAACTTTAATTTGATAGAAATCCCAACAGCTGTAAGACTGTTGCTCCAGTCAAAGAGTGAGTCGACAACAAAGACGGAGCCTATTTATACGCACAGTGGAACACAGGTGTTACTCAATACACAAAAGCCGTATTTTCCTTGTGGGACATGGGAAATAGTTTGATGAAACAAGCCCTTGAGACTTTGCTGATGTTGATGGTGATTTCAGGTTTTAGCCCTATGTGAATGAAAAGGCTACGATTAGCTAAATTAGTGCCTAAGGCCTTCCTTTCCCTATGCAATGTCCGTGGCAACATGGGACAGTGGCTACCTTGTGTAGGATGGATTGGTTTACCATTTTAATATTTACTGTACACCTCTCAAAACCAGGCAGGATTGAAGTGTTTTGTGTGTGTGTGTGTGTGTGTGTGTGTGTGTGTGTGAGCGTGGGCGTGTTTTTGGCGGTAGATCTATCTGTGTTGTATTTGAGGGAGTGTGTGTGTTTGTCTGTCTGTACTGTATGTCTATGCTAACAAATCTAAATGTGTGTCTGTGCCAGCCTTTTGCCCCATAATAAACCTTTAACGTGCCCCACAGACAGACAGACAGACAGACAGACAGACAGACAGACAGACAGACAGACAGACAGACAGACAGTGTGGTGGAGGCGGGGGGGGTGGTCATACCATGTCCTGGCTTGGTGGGGGATACCTCGGAGGATCAGCTTGCATTCTGACAGCTGGCCATGCCAAGGGAACACTGCTGACGTGCCTGCAACCCGACAACAACTGCTCTGGGAGGGGAGAGAACAACAGTTTAAGGGGCTAAGGGCTCTTCTCTGATTGCTACCCCAGCATGCCCTGACCTCCCTCCCTCCCTCCCTCTCCTCCTCCACTGCCCTCAAGTCATCCAAGAGCTATTCTAATTCTGCTTGCATACGCCATCCGTGGATTTGCACCATCATCTACTCTGGCTCTCTCCTCTCCGTCTACGTTTTAGCCTGTGACTGGGGATGAGGAGGAACTCTGTTTGGAACCTGAGCTTGTTTCCCTGTGAGTCTCTTCTCCCCTGTAAGAAAGTGTGTGAGTCACCTCTTCTTGGTAGAAAGCAGTACCGTATTCTAATGCTATGGGCCGTATTCACTCTAGCCCTGATTTTCTACCAGTAGTATGCATTTAAAACTCTTGGACTGTCAGACTGGTTCTGTAGCAAGGTACTTTAAACACACATCCGTCTCCCCAATGGCTCTCCGTTGTGTATCGTGTTCCCTGCGAAGCCCGTGACGCTCCTCGCGTTAAACTATTAATACCCAAACTAAGTTCATTATTTGTCGTATAAAAACGAAAACAAATTTACAACGTCTCGAATCGGGAGAGCCGAGTTAAATCGGGCTAGGAGTCAGCCTGGGACTAGAATGAAGGTGTACTCCCAATCCAGCGAAGACCTGTTGTCAGTCTTAATCTAGGATTTGGAGGTTTAAGTGCCATTGAAAAGCCACCTGTTTGTATGCTTGTTACAGATGATCTCAGCACTATTAGATGCACCCGTAACATGGATTTGGCTCCAGGTTAATGTGCAGAGTGTGGTGGAAAAGTTTAACCATCGCTATAGTATCGTCGTTAACCTTACATTTGTGTTGTCATGGTCTTGTGTTTTCCACATAGGCTATACAAATAACAACACAAAGCCATAACCTGATTTAACTCAGCAGCAGTGAGAATAGCTGATTTAACTCAGCAGCGGTGAGAATTAACATATTTCCACTTCAGTTATCTATTGCCCTCTCTTGACTGAGTGGGACGTGGGTCCTCTGTGGCCCTCTGTGGCCCTGAATGATACATAGGGGTGTGTGTGTGAGCGTGTCTGATGACCACAAATGCAAAATGCACCACATAACATCTTTGATTTAGCTTCACAATGAACACTTTGTGATTATTTTAACTTTAGGGAGATGTCTAATGATTTGTTGAAGCTCACTTTGTCTGGTCTTTAGCCTCGGGGCTAATGCAGTCTCTCGGAAATATGTGTGGAGGCAGCTGTTGCAATCGCACGCTGACAGCCTCCCCGATCACTGTCTATACTCACGCTCTCGTCTCTATATCAGTCGCTAGCCCAAATTGAATTGGCTAATAACACGTTTACCATTCTACCACATTATAGTACAGACTCGGGTATTGCTCTAATCAAATAATCATGATGACATTTTAAGACTCTCGTTTGGAGGTGTTTTTTGCTAACACCACTTGGCTTCTATATTTATATAAGCCGTTTGACTAATTGCATTTACATTTCAGTCACTAGCAGACGGTCCAAAAAGGTACCTCTGAGAGAAGGCAAGGCTTTTGTAGTGGTAGAGTAATAGGATTGTCCCCTGTTCACTCCTGCTGTTAAGGTCTCCCAACAGGCTTACACTTGTGTAACATACTTAGTGGAGTATCCGAAATGGAATTGTGTTTAGTTTAGTTTATTAGGATTCCCATTTAGCTTCTACACATGCAACAGCTACTCTTCCTGGGGTCCTCATAAAACATGTAAATACATAAGAATATACAGTACCAGTCAAAGGTTTGGACACACCTAGTCATTCAAGGGTTTTTCTTTATTTTTAATATTTTTGACATTTTAGAATAATAGCGAAGACATCAAAACTATGAAATAATACATATGGACTCATGTAGTAACCAACAAAGTGTTAAACAAATCAAAATATATTTTCCATTTGAGATTCTTCAATGTAGCCACACTTTGCCTAGATGACAGCTTTGCACACTCTTGGCATTCTCTCAAATAGCTTCACGAGGAATGCTTTTCCAACCGTCTTGAAGGAGTTCCCACATATGCTGAGCACTTGTTGGCTGCTTTTCCTTCACTCTACAGTCCAACTCATCCCAAACCATCTCAATTGGGTAGTGGAGGTCATCTGATGCAGCACTCCATCACTCTCCTTCTCGGTCAAAAAGCCCTTACACAGCCTGGAAGTGTGTTTTGGGTCATTGTCCTATTGAAAAACAAATGATCGTCTCACTAAACGCAAACCAGATGGGATGGTGTATTGCTGCAGAATGCTGTGGTAGCCATGCTGGTTAAGTGTGCCTTGAATTCTAAATAAATCACTGACAGTGTCACCAGCAAAGCACCTCCACACCATCACACCACCTCCTTCATGCTTCACGGTGGGAACCACACATGCAGAGATCCTTCGTTCACCTACTCTGCGTCTCCCAAAGACACGGAGGTTGGAATCAAAAATCTCAAATTTGGAATGGACAGATTTCCACCAGTCTAATGTCCATTGCTCGTGTTTCTTGGCCCAAGCAAGTATCTTCTTCTTATTGGTGTGCTTTAGTAGTGGTTTCAGCAATTCGACCATGAAGGCCTGATTCACACAGTCTCCTCTGAACAGTTGATGTTGGCGGCAGGGTAGACTAGTGGTTAGAGCGTTGGACTAGTAACCGAAAGGTAGCAAGTTCGAATCCCCGAGCTGACAAGGTACAAATCTGTCGTTCTGCCCCTGAATGGGCAGTTAACCCACTGTTCCTAGGCCGTCATTGAAAATAAGAATTTGTTCTTAACTGACTTGCCTAGTAAAAAAAATATATAAAAAAAATACGTGTCTGTTACTTGAACTCTGTGAACCATTTATTTGGGCTGCAATCTGAGGCTGGTAACTCTAATGAACTTATCCTCTGCAGCAAAGGTAACTCTGGGTCTTCCTTTCCTGTGGCGGTCGTCATGTGAGCCAGTTTCATCATAGCGCTTGATGGTTTTTGCGACTGCATTTGAAGAATCTTTCAAAGTTCTTGAAATGTTCCATATTGATTGACGTTTATGTCTTAAAGTAATGATGGACTGTCGTTTCTCTTTGCTTATTTGAGCCGTTCTTGCCGTAATATGGACTGGGTCTTTTACATAATAGGGTTATCTTCGGTATACCACCACTACCTGTCACAACACAACTGATTGGCTCAAACGCATTAAGAAGGAAAGAAATTTCACAAATGAACTTTTAACAAGGCACACCTGTTAACTGAAATGCATTCCAGGTCACTACCTCATGAAGCTGGTTCAGAGAATGCCAAGAGTGTGCAAAGCTGTCATCAAGGCAAAGGGTTGCTACTTTATGAAATATATTAAATATGTTTTGATTTGTTAAACACTTTTTTTGGTTAGTACATGATTCCATATACGTTTTTTCCATATGCGTTTCTACTATGTAGAAAATAGTAAAAATAAAGAAAAACCTTGCAATGAGTAGATGTGTCCAAACTTTTAATTGGTACTGTATATATTTGTAAAACTTGAACAAAAATATAAACACAAAATGTAAAGTGTTGGTACCATGTTTCACGAGCAGATATAAAAGATCCCACAAATGTTCCATATGCACAAAAATCATATTTTTCTAAAATGTTATGCACAAATTTGTTTACATTCCTATTAGTGAGCATTTCTCCTTTGCCAAGATAATCCATCCACCTGACAGGTGTGGCATATCAAGAAGCTGATTAAACAGTATGATCATTACACAGGTGCACCTTGTGCTGGGGACAATATAAGGCAACTCTAAAATGTGCAGTTTTGTCACACAACACAATGCCACAAGATGTCTCGAGTTTTGAGGGAGCGTGCAATTGGCATGCTGACTGCAGGAATGTCCACCAGAGCTGTTGCCAGAGAAGGTTATGTTAATCTCTGTACCATAAGCCGCCTCCAATGTTGTTTTAGAGAATTTGGCAGTATGTCCCTCCGTCCTCACAACCGCAGACCACGTGAATGGCGTCGTGTGGGCGAGTGGTTTGCTGATGTCAACTTTGTGAACCAAGTGCCCAATGGTGGCGGTGAGGTTATGGTATGTGCAGGCGTAAGGTACGGACAATGGACAGAATTGCATTTTATCGATGGCAATCTGAATGCACAGAGATACTGTGACGAGATACTGAGGCCCATTGTCTTGCCGTTCATCCGCCATCAAGTTTCAACATGATAATGCACAGCCCCATATCGCAAGGATCTGTACACAATTCATGGAAGCTTAAAATGTCCCAGTTCTTCCATGGCCTAAATACTCAACTGACATGTCACCCATTGAGCATGTTTGGGATGCTCTGGATCAACGTGTATGACAGCGTGTTCCAGTTCCCACCAATATCCAACAACTTCGCACAGCCATTGAAAAGGAGTGGGTAAACATTCCACAGGCCACATTCAGCAGCCTGAACAACTATGTGAGACAAAGAGGCAAATGGGGGTCACAGCAGATACTGACTGGTTTTGTGATCACCCCCCTGACTTTTCTTTTAAGGCATCTGTGCCCAACAGATGCATATCTCTATTCCCAGTCATGTGAAATCCATCGATTTGGGCCTAATGAATTTTTTTCAATTGACTGATTTCCTTACGTAACTCAGTAAAATCGTTGAAATTGTTGCGTGTTGTGTTTATATTTTTGCGAGCTTTAAGTATTGGGACGTTTTTTAGTTGTTGTTTTGGCTCTGTATTGATAGTGTCATTTTGGAGTCACTTTTATTGTCAGTAAGAATAGAATATGTTTCTAAACATTTCTACATTAATGTTGATGCTACCATGGTTACGGATAATCCTGAATGAATCGTGAATAATGATGAGTGGAGAACGTTACAGACACACAAATGTCACACCGCCAAGACACGCTAAACTCTCACCATTACAATAACATGGGAGGTTAGTCTTTTTTGGGGGATATGATATTTGTGCGTCTAACTTTCTCACTCATCATTATTCATTATTCTTTCAGGTTTATCTGTAATCATGGTTGCATCCACATGAATGTAAAAGTGTTTAGAAACATGTTTATTCTTGTTTACAATAAAAGTTGCTCCAAAATGACACAATACATTACTTACCATTCATTTCTACTGGGCACAAAATAATCTGAAACACAACCAAAACAAACAGCAAATGCATCCAACAAATTTGTAGTTTCAAGCTTGATGTAATCATTGCGTCCTAGGAATAAGGGACCAAATACTTTTTACTACTTGAATACACATATACAGTGGGGAGAACAAGTATTTGATACACTGCCGATTTTGCAGGTTTTCCTACTTACAAAGCATGTAGAGGTCTGTAATTTTTATCATAGGTACACTTCAACTATGAGAGATGGAATCTAAAAATCCAGAAGATCACATTGTATGATTTTTAAGTAATTAATTTGCATTTTATGACATAAGTATTTGATCACCTACCAACCAGTAAGAATTCCGGCTCTCACTGACCAGTTAGTTTTTCTTTAAGAAGCCCTCCTGTTCTCCACTCATTACCTGTATTAACTGCACCTGTTTGAACTCATTACCTGTAAAAAAGACACCTGTCCACACACTCAATCAAACAGACTCCAACCTCTCCACAATGGCCAAGACCAGAGAGCTGTGTAAGGACATCAGGGATAACATTGTAGACCTGCACAAGGCTGGGATGGGCTACAGAAGTGAGAAGGCAACAACTGTTGGCGCAATTATTAGAAAATGGAAGAAGTTCAAGATGACGGTCAATCACCCTCAGGCTGGGGCTCCATGCAAGATCTCACCTCGTGGGGCATCAATGATCATGAGGAAGGTGAGGGATCAGCCCAGAACTACACGGCAGGACCTGGTCAATGACCTGAAGAGAGCTGGGACCACAGTCTCAAAGAAAACCATTAGTAAAACATGGATTAAAATCCTGCAGCGCACGCAAGGTCCCCCTGCTCAAGCCAGCACATGTCCAGGCCCGTCTGAAGTTTGCCAATGACCATCTGGATGATCCAGAGGAGGAATGGGAGAAGGTCATGTGGTCTGATGAGACAAACATAGAGCTTTTTGGTCTAAACTCCACTCGCCTTGTTTGGAGGAAGAAGAAGAATGAGTACAACCCCAAGAACACCATCCCAACCGTGAAGCATGGAGGTGGAAACATCATTCTTTGGAGATGCTTTTCTGCAAAGGGGACAGGACGACTGCACCGTATTGAGGGGAGGATGGATGGGGCCATGTATCGCGAGATCTTGGCCAACAACCTCCTTCCCTCAGTAACAGCATTGAAGATGGGTCGTGGCTGGGTCTTCCAGCATGACAACGACCTGAAACACACAGCCATGGCAACTAAGGAGTGGCTCCGTAAGAAGCATCTCAAGGTCCTGGAGTGGCCTAGCTAGTCTCCAGTCCTGAACCCAATAGAACATCTTTGGAGGGAGCTGAAAGTGCGTATTGCCCACCGACTGCCCCGAAACCTGAAGGATCTGGAGAAGGTCTGTATGGAGGAGTGGGCCAAAATCCCTGCTGCAGTGTGTGTAAACCTGGTCAAGAGCTACAGGAAACGTATGATCTCTGTAATTGCATACAAAGGTTTCTGTACCAAATATTAAATACTGCTTTTCTGATGTATCAAATACTTATGTCATACAATAAAATGCAAATTAATTACTGTGATTTTCTAGATTTTTGTTTTAGATTCCGTCTCTCACAGTTGAAGTGTACCTATGATAAACAATTACAGACCTCTACATGCTTTGTAAGTAGGAAAACCTGCAAAATCGGCAGTGTATCAAATACTTGTTCTCCCCACTGTAAGTAAATTTGTCCTAACACTTTTAGTCCCCCATTTTAGTGGATCATGTACAAAAAGTGCTGTAATTTCTAAACGGTTCAACCGATATGGATGAAAATACCCTAAAATTAAAGCTGTTTGCACTTTAACCTCACAGTCATTGTAACATTTCCAATCCAAAGTGCTGGAGTACAGATCCAAAACAACAAAACATTTGTCACTGTCCCAATAATTCTGGAGCTCACTGTATATAAAAGATAATAGGTATATATTGGAAAGACACGAAGACACAACAAATATACTATTTACACACTATTTGTATATTCATATTCTTATACATGGTTCAATTATAGGAGAGTGATACAATATGTTTTTTTATCTGTTTTTTTTCAAGCTAAACTTCTAACCTCTGGTGGCAGAGCATTCCACCATGACATGGCTCTATACACAACTGAGCGACACATTAAATCTGTTTTTGTTTTGCGTACCGTGAAGAAACCCATAGTGGCGTGTCTGGTGGGGTTTGCATGTCTGTTCAAAGTGTATGCAAATAGATTATACAAGTGGTTAGGCATTTTCAACGCACAAAATGCTTCTTGAAGAAAAAATCTAGAAGAGAGGTAGTCAATTTCTCTTCAACCCTCAACCATGAAAGACTTTCATGCATGTTGTTGATGTTAGTTCTGGGTGTGCAGTTAAGGGCAAGGAGTGCTGCCTGGTTTTGAGCCCGCTGCAGCTTGTGTTGACTTTTGATGCCTCTAAGAGACGTATGGGACAGTTGGGTGTGTGGTTCAGTACCAGTCCCAGACAGAGCATTATACTGCACACACAGGCCTGCGCACACAGGCCTGCACACACACACACATGGGTGTGTTCCAATGCCAAGAAAGATAAAAACGCAAGGGAGAGTGTTGGTCAACAAGACCACTCCTGAATTCGGGGGTCTGCGGTTTAGGTTCAGCCTGACTTCGGGAGAACTAGCACAGAGAGACCCCTGTATCAGAGGGCATGTGTGAGTGAGGTAAAACCAATGATTCAGTAATTAAACCTTTTCAAGGGTTCCATTCTATTTTCACTGAGATTTTCCTTTTAGAAGACTTACGAATCCACATGCTGGTGCCAGACCAAGGTGTCCATTTGATGTGATTCACAATTTCAGGCTATGCACACTTTTAAAACTAGAATAATACTCATAGAAAATGTGTTTTGAAATGCAGAACAACGGGATACACCGTCTTGGGTGGGTAAAATTAGGTTTTGAAATAGAATTCGAACATGGCATCCCTGAGGGCCAGAGCAGTTTTGTCTTTTAGATCACAATTAATAGGATTACGTGAATGGAGGAGGGACCTGATCCTAGATCAGCAGTCCTACTCTGAGATGATTGATACAGCCCCTGGTTTATTACAATACACATACAGCACTCTACATAGAATGTGGACTTTGCTACCAAGTATTGATTCAGCAGCCATTCACTTTCTCCTGCCACCCCTCCTGCAAGCTGTCAGCTTTCAACACACTGTCGACCAGGCCCTCCATTCACTAGGGGCCAGATGAATTGGTCCTTGCGATAGGTCGGAACACCTTTACCAATAAGGTAAATACATAGAGGTCCAATTGAAACACACTGTTGACTATACACCAACTTTCCATTGACCTATAGAATGATGAATGCAACTCCTGTGGTTTTTAAGTGTTTCATTGAGCTATCACCAAATGCACAATATTCGAGCAATTGACGTATCCGCCATACACTATATCCGCTTGCTTCACAGGTTCCTTCAATGTGTCATGAAAGTACCCCCAGTTGCATCTAATAAAATGCCACAATGCAGTGTATCTGTAGTGTTACTTGAAAGCCGCCACGCAGCTACCCAGAGTGTCACCCCATAATGGACACAGTGCTAAAGTACATTTCCTCCAGCACCACCCCCTTCCCAGAGAAATCCATTTATGGGAATAGAATGACAGGAAACACAACTGCTTTTCTCGTCATTAGGGCGCTAGCTTTCAAAATTGGCCTGTTTTCGCTACGACTGATTGGTTGCTAGTGAATTTTTGTATTTCGGGGAGAATTTAAAGAATCTCTGTGGAGAAAGCCGGGTCTGTGTGTGTGTGTCTGCATTCCAACGTATGTGAATGACAGTAGCCTCTGTTTGGGCCTCTCAATTACCATTTAACGAGGGACCAAACTGACTAATGGGCAACTTATGGATCTGGGATGCATCCCAAATGGCACCCTGTTTCCTGTATAGTGCACTATAGATGGGGAAAGTAGTGCGCTATATAGGGAATAGGATGCTATTTGGGATGCACAATCAGACACTCTGGGGGGAACATGGTAGTAAGAAGAGGACCTATTATGTTTGAACGGTTTGTAGCGCTTAGCCTGTTGGACCAGAATACACATTGGGGAAGGTTGAGTACTGACATATTTGTCCTAATATCTCTAATGGTCGCCCCCAGCGTGAGTTGATTTATGCATGTGATGTCAGAATGCACTCACTGTTCCAAAATGTGATTGTTACACAACAGGATAGTTAACCCGCGCTGCCTGCTAATTTTTTATTTTCTGCCTGCAAGTTTTTATTTTCTGACAACTGTTTGAATTGTGGTGTGCTCCGTCTCCTCGTTAATTCACATAGAAGTAGCCCATTTCACTGTTGCGGACAATATGTTTTAGGCTTTACTGAGCCGGACAAACTACTCTTGAGGAGAGCCCAAGCACTTCCCCAATGTTTGCGCAGATCAAGTATGCAGACATTTGCGTGGTCTTGCACATACTTTCCCCCCGTGTCACATTTTCTGGTTGGCACTCGCATTGCTATGGACATAACTTTGGACATGTGTGCGTTCCTATCAAAGTAAGTGCCTTATTTTCTGTATATTGTGTTGTAATTTCTACTGTTGTCACGCGGGACTAGGTGTGTGTGCAGGAATCAGACGCAGAGAGAGAGTAAGTGCTTTACTATTGCACACCAAACTGATAAGCCCAATACAATACAGGGCGCAGGACACTATACCAGACAACCCAAAACCACAGGGTGTCCAGTATAGAAAATAAAATACACTACGACCTAATATGTACACACGTAACAAAAGACAATCTAGCACAAAACAAGGGCGGGTCAAACTACTACATATAGGGAAGCTAATTAAACCAAAATACACACAGGTGAAACTAATAAGACAAAACCAACAGACAAACGAAAAAGGGATCGGTAGCGGCTAGTAGGACGGTGACGACGACCGCTGAGCACCGCCCGAACAGGCAGGGGAGCCAACTTCAGCGGAAGTCGTGACAACAGTAGCATACCGTATGTATGTATGTATGTATGTATGTATGTATGTATGTATGTATGTATGTATGTATGTATGGAGCATAATGTCAGTTTTATTCACGTTCAAGTACTGGTGATTATTGCATACATATTTTTGTATTTTACTCCTTTTTTTCGTGAACTTGTCTCACAGCTGCAACTCCCCAACGGGCTCTGGAGAGGCGAAGGTCGAGTCATGCTCCCTCCGAAACATGACGCGCCAAACCGCGCTTCTTAACACCTACCCACTTAACCTGGAAGCCAGCTGCACCGAAGTGTCGGAGGAAACACCTTTCAACTGACAACTGAAGTCAGCCTGGAGGCACCCAGCCTGCCATAAGGAGTAGCTAGAGCACGATGAGCCAAGTAAAGCCCCCCGGCCAAACCCTCCCCTAACCTGGACGACGCTGAACCCTGGCCCCCTTAGACCGCTGTGCCAGTTGGGAGGCCCCTGTAAAATAGGTTGTACTGATTATGATGAGCTAATGCTAAGTTATTTGCCAGCTATGTGTGAAGACATTTTTGCTGACACTGCATTCTGGGTGTCACAGAATCGTATGTCAGACCAAAGATGTTATAATGAGGTGAAGGAATGGTTCACTCATCTTTCGAGTAAACTTCCGGAAGTGAATGATCGTCGACGACACACCCCCTTCAATATACATACTGCAAACAGACAAAACTCATCTTGTCTCCTCTTCTCATCTTTGGTTGATGCGAAAAAACAAACATGGTTGCGCACCCAAACTACCCATTGTCGGATTACTTTACATTTTTTGAGAGTGTTTTACTCAATTATTTCGATCGGTTGTAAATATACTGCTCAAAAACATAAAGGGAACACTTAAACAACACAATGTAACTCCAAGTCAATCACACTTCTGTGAAATCAAACTGTCCACTTAGGAAGCAACACTGATTGACAATAAATGTCACATGCTGTTGTGCAAATGGAATAGACAACAGGTGGAAATTATAGGCATTTAGCAAAACACCCCCAATAAAGGAGTGGTTCTGCAGGTGGTGACTACAGACCACTTCTCAGTTCCTATACTTCCTGGCTGATGTTTTGGTCACTTTTGAATGCTGGCGGTGCTTTCACTCTAGTGGTAGCATGAGACGGAGTCTACACCCCACACAAGTGGCTCAGGTAGTGCAGCTCATCCAGGATGGAATATCAATGCAAGCTGTGGCAAGAAGGTTTGCTGTGTCTGTCAGCGTAGTGTCCAGAGCATGGAGGCGCTACCAGGAGACAGGCCAGTACATCAGGAGACGTGGAGGAGGCCGTAGGAGGGCAACAACCCAGCAGTAGGACCGCTACCTCCGCCTTTGTGCAAGGAGGAGCAGGAGGAGCACTGCCAGAGCCCTGCAAAATGACCTCCAGCAGGCCACAAATGTGCATGTGTCTGCTCAAACGGTCAGAAACAGACTCCATGAGGGTGGTATGAGGGCCCGACGTCCACAGGTGGGGGTTGTGCTTACAGCCCAACACCGTGCAGGACGTTTGGCATTTGCCAGAGAACACCAAGATTGGCAAATTCGCCACTGGCGCCCTGTGCTCTTCACAGATGAAAGCAGGTTCACACTGAGCACATGTGACAGATGTGACAGTCTGGAGACACTGTGGAGAACGTTCTGCTGCCTGCAACATCCTCCAGCATGACCGGTTTGGCAGTGGGTCAGTCATGGTGTGGGTTGGCATTTCTTTGGGGGGCCGCACAGCCCTCCATGTGCTCGCCAGAGGTAGCCTGACTGCCATTAGGTACCGAGATGAGATCCTCAGACCACTTGTGAGACCATATGCTGGTGCGGTTGGCCCTGGGATCCTCCTAATGCTAGACCTCATGTGGCTGGAGTGTGTCAGCAGTTCCTGCAAGAGGAAGGCATTGATGCTATGGACTGGCCTGCCCGTTCCCCAGACCTGAATCCAATTGAGCACATCTGGGGCATCATGTCTCGTTCCATCCACCAACGCCACGTTGCACCACAGACTGTCCAGGAGTTGGCGGATGCTTTAGTCCAGGTCTGGGAGGAGATCCCTCAGGAGACCATCCGCCACCTCATCAGGAGCATGCCCAGAGCCTCATTTTGACTTGTTTTAAGGACATTACATCAAAGTTGGATCAGCCTGTAGTGTGGTTTTCCACTTTAATTTTGAGTGTCTCCAAATCCAGACCTCCATGGATTGATACATTTGATTTCCATTGATCATTTTTGTGTGATTTTGTTGTCAGCACATTCAACTATGTAAAGAAAAAAGTATTTAATAAAAATATTTCATTAATTCAGATCTAGGATGTGTTATTTTAGTGTTCCCTTTATTTTTTTGAGCAGTGTAGTAGTTGCTATTAGCTAATTCATATTGTGGTTTCTGTCAGCCAAGAGTTAGCTACATATGACCGCTTGTGTTACGTTTCCTCAGTTAGTGCTAGGACTAACGTAGCCTACATTTACCGGTTTGGATGACTGTGTTATGCTGTTGCTATTTCTGTGAATGTCTGAACATTGCATCCAAAAATAAACTGGTCACATTCAGGACAGACGTTTGTAAGGGCTGTGTTTGTGCCAAATGTTTTTGTGAAAAAACTGTCCGACCAGTTCAGACGCTGACTGTTGCGTCAATCAAAACTGGACGTTCTAAATAAGCGTTCTAATCTCACTGGTTTGAGTGTACGTTGCAGAGACCCCTTTAGAAGGATCACACCCGTTTGTTAACACGTGTCAAAGGGTTAATAAGGCTTGAGTTCCTTATGTGCCTATGCATATCCAATGTTGAGATAGTTACCACTTTATAATATTTAAATAATGTTATGAATGTTATATTCAAATATGTAATGAGAAGGAACATATTTATTTGCAGTGTACAGACTTAACAGGATGAACATAAATTACACCCGTGAGAGTAAATGTAATTCATGTTCATGTTATGTTTGTACACTGCAAATGTAAATTTGCCTTCAATATTTTAATATACAATTAAAAACATTATTATTTAAATATCATTAAGTGGAAACTTTCCCAACATTGGGATAAGCGTAGGCACTTGAGGAACTCAACTTGTTCAAGCCTCATTAAGCTACAAAAGTGTCAGTTCTCAACCTTAAGATGCGTTGACAATACAATAGAATAGATGAACCGGAATGACATTTACTCTCACAGGTGGCCAAAAAGAACTGAAATCCACACCACTACTAAGCCACACCACTAGTATTTTGATATAACCTGTTGGATCATAGCTCAATATCCCAACTAAGTGACCCAACTGGCTGGGTCAAAAATAACCCAACTTGTTTTCTGTCCACTATTTACCCAGCATTGGTTGTTTTTAACCCAACATTTTTTGTGTGCTTATTGGGGTTGTCCAGTAGACCAAGAAGATCCAGAAAGGTCTCTTTCTCTCTTTTTGTGACTTATTTTTCTTAATTCTCTTTCTCACTCTCTCTCTCTCGCTCTCCTTTCTCTCTCTAGTGCCCTTTCTTTTTGGCATTTCCCATTTCCTCAGCTCCCTTCAGCGGGAAATGCTGGAGATTTTACACCCAATTGGGCGAATCAGAGGCCTTTATTGCCGCCCTCATCAGTCCACAAGTGGCAGAGGGGACTCTGGCTGCTGAATGGTGTATTGTGTGCTGTTTTTCTAAGAGGGGCCCTCGCTCTACCTCTCATCTGTCACGGACAGGTCCTTCTGCCTCCACGCTCCACAATGGCCTATTGTTTCTCCAGAATAGTCAGGTTTCCATGTTCCAGGAGAGGTAGTGAATGATGAACTCCTGCCAAATTCTGACCACCCATTTTCTTTCGCTTGAGCTCACGAAGGGATTATAAATAACCCTCTTTGGGGGGGGAGTAAAAATGCTCCACTGTCATCCTCCTCCGGCAAACAACGTCCATTGATATAGGTTGGGCGAGTGTGTTTTTGGAAATACATTACCCAAAAGTTTTTTATACATTTTCTATGGTGAGAGATGGAAGAAACTACATTAACCAGAAGCAACCCCTAATGTAGAACCGCGAAATATGCCTATATATATATATGCAAATAGAAAATATGCCCCCTTGGCCTTATTATGGAAAGAAACTAAATGCAGCTATTTTGTATCCAGCAGCTAAATTAGATTGAATTACTGTTTTCTTTTAGCTACTTGTTTTTGTGGAATACCAGTTAGCCATTTTACTCATCATTACTAAAGTGATAAAAGGCATATGTGATTGACATGGTCACACAGTGTCTGATCTGTTTCCTTATCAATCTTGACAACTCTTGTGTCATGGATATACAATACATTTGCTACTTTGGCTCGTCGTTCCGAGAAAAAAATTGTAGACATGATCGCAACTTCGAGAGAAGCAATTTGATTTTGATACTCTAATAGTGTGTAAATATTGGCCTGGAAACGGGTAGTGGTCGTTCGGGATGTTGCCCTAGGTTGGCCTAGTCGGTTTGGAGCCACATGACCGGTAATCATGTGAAACAAAAATGAATAGAGTGTATTGTTAGAACCACTGTCTCATCATGGTCTCATCAGAGTCTCTCCAGGAAGCCAGAGTCACTCTTTTGTTGGGCTCCCAGCGGGAACATTCTCTACTTCAGGGAAAATGTCCGCCACCGCCTCTACTGTAATTACTCCATTTCTACATTCCTCTCTCCTAAGGCTTCCCCCAGGCATCTCAAACTGTAGTAATATTTAGTTTACAGTGAAGTAAAGGCTGATGTCTCTGGGGGTTTCTCTGTCTCTTTCGCTCTGTGTGCCTCATCAGATGTATAGTAACAGCCATTGCACCAAGGTAAGTGTGTGTGTGTGTGTGTGTGTGTGTGTGTGTGTGTGTGTGTGTGTGTGTGTGTGTGTGTGTGTGTGTGTGTGTGTGTGTGTGTGCGTGCGTGCGTGCGTGTGTAGATAGATGGGAGTGTACTTCATTCATGCTCCTTTGTGTACAACTATTGATTTTCTGTTCATCTTTCATCACATACATACTACACAGCCAAAGGTATTCGGGCACCGCTTCTTAGACTTGCTTTCAATGAGAATGGCATTCTCATTGGTCGCACAAGAAGTTACATATAGCAGCTTTAAAACCTTCACTGAATGGTTCAATAAGACTGCTAGCGTATTTGGGGTTAAGCACAGATAGGCATTAATCACGCAAACATGTATTTTATTATTATGAAACGGCATCAGGGAGATTCAAACCTACATTGTCATGCTGAAACAGGAAAGGGCCTTCCACAAAGTTGGAAGCCCAGAATCATCTCGAATGTAATTGTATGCTGTAGCGTTAAGATTCCCTTCACTGGAACTAAGGGGCCTAGTCCTCCTCCACCAAGCTTTACAGTTGGCACTATGCTTTGGGGCAGGTAGCGTTCTCCTGGCATTTGACAAACCCATATTTGTCCATCACTTCACTTTTGGCCTACCACTTCGCGTCTGAGCCGTTGCTGCTCCTAGACGTTTCCACTTCACAATAACAGCACTTACAGTTGACAGGGGCAGGTCTAGCACGGCAAAAAAATGTACGAACTGACCTGTTGGAAAGGTGGCGTACTATGACGTTGCCACGTTGAAAGTCACTGAGCTCTTCAGTAAGGCCATTCTACTACAAATGCTTGTCTATGGAGATTGTATGGCAGTGTGCTCGATTTGATACACCTGTCAGCAACGGGTGTGGCTGAAATAGCCAAATTAGACTATAGTGTCTGTTTGAGGACTAAACAGCAATGCATTCTTGTTATCATAGTTTTTTTTTTGTCGCTTTAGCTAACATAAACCAAACCCTTGCCTCACTCAATTATACTGGGCCTGATATTGCCAATTGCTACATTGCTATTTTCTATGATTGGGTCTGGCTAATGCTAACTAACTACACATGGTCTGTTGGTCTCATTAACACTAACAAACAGCTCAGGGTCTGTTGCGTGATGATACTATCAGTGGCAGCGATTTTATGAGGTCCAGGCATTCCAGGCCATATGATATCTCAGTTCCAAGAAGCTAGCTAGCTCTTAAGCTCCCATGAACACAGCAGGCGGCAATATTGTCAGCTAAATATAGGCCACCTTTTTTCTTCTCTCCTTTTTCCTCAACCCCTCTTCTCCCCTCTGCCCCCCGCCCAAATCGATAAGCAACACGCTTATCGATTCGCTTGGTGTGTTAGCCGCTGAAGCGTTGTAGTAAATTTGGATTGTTATCTGGAGTCAGGGGACATATGGGTCTATATGTGAACTCTGATTGTCTGTCTGTCTGTCTGTCTGTCTGTCTGTCTGTCTGTCTGTCTGTCTGTCTGTCTGTCTGTCTGTCTGTATTCTGTTATGCAGGGGGCGTGAAAGTTCATATAGCTAACTCTGACTGGAGGGCCAGACTCTCTGGTTCCTTACATGAAGCATTGTGATATTGTATTGAATGGCATTGGGAGATGGCGCATACTACTGGGTTTGTTGTTGATTGTGTACAGTTTTTATGCTAGCCTATGGGCCTGGGTTAAGTGTGTATTCCATATCAGTTGCTTGCTACCCTTTGCCTGCTCATATTTTTATTTTATCACATGATGCACATCAGAACATGTCACGAGTGTCTCCAGATGATGTCATCAGAAACACTTATCTTTTTCTATCTTTTTAACTACAGAACATAGAAATTTTCAAATTTTCACACCACATTGCGGTGGTGCTGGAGATTATGCATTTTATGTTGAAAAAGTGTGAATTTTCCATTTTTAAATCTAAATGTAGCCTTTCTTTAACTTGGCAAGTCAGTTAAGAACAAATTCTTATTTACAATGACGCACCTACACCGGCTAAACCCAGACCACGCTGGGCCAATTGTGCGCCGCCCCATGGGACTCCCAATCACGGCCGGTTGTGATACAGCCTGTAGGGAGTGAGCATGATAGCAATACAGAGGAACACAGTAGATGGATTTGGTGGGGTAATTAACCGATGCTATCGTCAGTGTCACAGTCGGGTCAGGGCTGGCGTCAGATGTCATCTTTGCGGCCGGCCGTGTGACTTTATGCAAGGGGCCTCTCCTGTCCAAGTTTGGCTTTGCGCACAATCACACAACCATCTCACACCCCTTCGAACGCACACATACATGCAAGCATACACATACTCACACCAACACACACACAATGCTAGTACAGACCCTGCCCCCTCTCTCCAAGGTTCTTTTCAGCACATACGATGTATCATTTTCTCCAGGTGACAGTTGCAGAACGTCCACCTCTGATCCCGTGCATATGCTTCCAGACACCTGCTACTGTGGGACACCTGCTACTGTGGGATACATGCTACTGTGGGACACCTGCTATCCTTTCCTTCCCGTTTTGTTCTCTTTCTTTCTCAACTTTCCTCTCCCCTTCTTTCTCTGACTCTGTCTCTGTCTGTCTGTCTGTCTGTCTGTCTGTCTGTCTGTCTGTCTGTCTGTCTGTTGAGTAAGGGTTGGATTTACGTGTCAGAGGGCCCAAGAGACAGAACACTTCAAAGATAAACCGTCCTGCGTGATTTATGGAGTGCTAATACTGTTCTACTTCATAGAATCTTTGGGCTTTGATTGTCTTTGGCGTGAAACACAACTCTCATGTTCCCACTTTATAATCCCATTTGGCTTGAGGCCCAATTCGCCACCCTTCTCCCCGAGTGTGCGCTTGCACACTCTCTGTCATGGATTTGGTATCATGTGATCGGTGTAAGTGTTACGCCATTGTTAAATCCATGACAGTAAGTGTGCAAATGTGCACTTTGGGAGAAGAGTGGAGAATTGGCATGCAGCTTTTGTATTATCAATCAACACTTAACAATAGTTTTGAGGGGGTTTGTGTGTAAAGTAATTTCAGCAAGTGATTTATTGACGTGGCACGGTCAGGTGGTGGCATGAGGCTTTGCGTTAGGACATACAGGTTTACGCAGAAGGCCACTTTGAATCAAGCCCACTGTATTTGCTTGATATTTCATTACTTTAACAGAACATTTCCCAAAAGTTCAAACATGGTTACATTACATTTAATTTCAAGTTTGGTAATGTTCTAGGAATGTTCTCCAACTGGTTTGACATTGGGAATGTTCTCATAATTCAGAGAACTTTAAGAAACAATGTTCTTGTTTCACAATGTGTGAATTCCAGTACTTCAGCGTTAAGGTTCTTACAGGTTTTCTCGTGCTTCTATTTAAAGTCATGTTGTCAAATTGTTCAGAGAACGTTAAGAAAACGTTGCATAAAAAAACACAAGAACACTAATGACAAATAGAGAATGTTCAAAAAATATTATTTAAAAACATATACATTCCATTTTCAGCATCAACAAAGCTCTCTCTAGCCTCTATCTTAGTAAGTGTGTTCAGGTGTGTTGGCTGTACCCACTAATTGGCCACACCTGATCTTAATGATTGCTTGTTTCCTTATAAAATTGGTTATTTTTGAATAGACAAAAATTGACAGCTTTATGCGTAAAAAACAATAACATTGCTTGCTAACTCCAACCTGGTGGCACAGTGGACCAATTCCATTGATACACAACAGACAATTATAGTTTTGAATATCCCTAATGCCTTTCACAATTAAAAATAAATGTGTTTGCGTGATTAATGCCTAAGGAAATGAATTTCCACGTGTCCTATCTGTGCTTAATCCCAAATAAGCAGTCTTATTTTAACATTAAGTGAAGGGTTTAAAGCCGCAATATATCATTTTTTGGGCGACTAATGAGAATGTCTTTCTCATTGAAAGCAAGTCTATAAGCGATAGATCTTTTCTAAGCACGCTATTTCTATGCTTCCCGCTCTTAAGTTTTGTTTTTGCGTCTTTTACTTTTGGTTTTGTACACCAGCTTCAGGCAGCTGAAAATACAACATTTTGGGTTATTGAAAATATATTTCACAGCGGTTTAGACGGTACAACGATTCTTTACATTATGCATTGCATTGCTTCATGTTTTGTCACATGAAGTGAAATTAGGTGAACAATTTGAGTTTTAGCAAACAGGAAATGGCAGAGCGATTTCTGTTTATTGCACCTTTAACGAAGTTATTCAAAAACCTCAAAATAACCTATAAATTCCACTGGAGAAGGAGACATAGAAACCCCTCTGCACAGCAGTGCTTCTAAATCCAGATGCTCGTTTTGGCAGGAACAAATAGTTTTTATTAAAAAAAACAAGTGTAAAAACCACACACTAGAAGGACTTGTTTTGCAGTGTAGTCGTGATTGTCTTCCTGATGATGGACCTCAAAACTCGACTTCTAGGAATCAGTAGGCGATGGAGTCACACCACTGAAAAAACCCACATCAGAGTTTGGGTCTTTATCTCCATGCGATCTGCCATCAGCAACATCCGCTTAATCCAGGAAGTCTTCCTGTGGTTCACAATTTCTTTCTGTCTTTCTCTTCCAGTATGAGAGCATTCTATCATCCTACCATCCACCCTAATCCTGGAATTCAATTATAGGGGTTGTTTTGGGTTATTCCCAGCGGGTGCATATCTGTTTCAAGATTGAAAAACTGTAGATATGCCTGAATATTGAGGAAATTCATAAATGTTTTCCCTCTCCCTGTTTCCTTATAGAATGATGTCGTCCAAGCGAGCCACACCTCCGTTTCCCCCGGCGACAGAGGAAGAGGAAGCGATAGGTCAGGACAGTGTGGGCTGGGCCAATGAGGACAGAGAAAGCCATGACCAGCCAGTTACGCCCCCTCTGCATGGCAAACCCCTCCCAGAGGAGCACCAGCCAATCAGAGACAGCAAGCCTGAGTCGGACTGGGAGAGTATAGGCCCTACTCAGACAGTGAGACACACACAAACACACACACTCTCCGTCAGATTGACACCCTATTACAGAGGAATCTTCCTCTTTAAGACAAATGCCTATTGGAACAGTTTCAAGGAGGTCTTAAGATGTCGCTGTTAGTCAAAGCCATCTAAAGTTCTTGGAGACCCCCCCCTCCCGCTCTGTAAGAGGAGGAGAAAACATACAGGAATAAACCTCTCGTCAGGCCACCTGTGCTAGAGTGTCTACTGATGGACAATGTGCATTCAATACCAAACGGCGTCCCAAATGGCACCTTATTCCCTATATAGTGCACTACTTTTGACCAAAGCCCGTAGGATCTTATGTATCAAAATTTGAATTTGTTTTTTACTTTGGATAAAAGTACACCCGTTCAGCATCGTTCACACCCTTTTAAGCTTCATCCCCATCCATCTTTTTAAGGGTTGATCCGAGCGTTCTGTCCTAACAGCAGTCTAGCACCCAAGCTAACTGGCTAACGTTGGCTAGCTAATTACAGACACAAATGAGAGAACAGCTCACTCTGACCATTTTACTTGCCCTAGCAGAGCTGGTTAGGCTGTTTTTATGTTATCCAGAGTATTGCTAACTGCAACTGTGCTGCTGTCAACAATTTACGCTTTTTTTCCCACGTTTACTGACACCGGCCATGTGTGAGCCAATTTACCAAATACGTCTATCAACTGTCATATCACAGTGTCACAGCTGTCATATCACAGTGACATCATGAACATTCTATTGAAATGGATACATGCATAGTGGAGTCTTTTGTTAAGACATGTAGCTAGCTAGCTAAACAATGAATCATAATCCCAACTCATGACGTTACTACCCTGCGTGAATCTGCAGGTAGCTAACCAACCAGGTGCAATGTTAGCTAGCCAACATTCGGCTATAACTAGCAAAGCAAATGGCTCTGAGATACAAATAATATTACTACACAGATCATTCACGTAACATTAGCTAGCGAGCCAACAGTACACTTTATCTTGAAATGAAAATGACTTTCTGACAAAATTAGAAATGTGTAATATCTGAAAATGTAGCTAGCTAGACTATCTTACGTATACATGGCTGGACGCTTCTCCTTCTCTGTCACGGATGCCATGGTTGCCCTTAGTTTGAAGATGTAATCCGGAGACAGGTGTTTTCTCCATCTCTTTAGCTATTAAACTCGAATTACACTGATTTCAGAACTCGGTCCTCCAGATGGTGGAGAGCAACACTTATGCAGTTCTACTACGGGATATATATTTTTTAAAGCCGTGTTAGACAGGATTACCTACACATACTGACCAGCTCAAATAGAAGCAGAAGCATGGCAGACCGGTCCGAACTCAATATCTCAGCCAATCATGGCTAGCGGGAAGTTTGCTTTCTTTTTCTGTGGCTAAACCAACTAGGCTCGTAATTTAACAATTGTATTCATATCTACAGATGGCATAAATATTTGTTAATTAGGCACATAAAAGTTCACCTGTTCCAGAAGGCATTTCTGCCCCCCAAAAAACGCATTTTTATTAAAATAAAGTTTCCATACTAATTGCTCTCCTGTGGAGTAGTGACGCATGACATACACCTAGTATCCTGAAACGAGTCACATATGTTAGCTGATGGAAGTTTATTCAGTGTCACAAAAACTCATAGTCCTACAAAAAGTATGGCTGAATCTCTCGCCCCAAATGGTCATCGTCAGTCCTGTGGGATTCTTTGATGTAGGGTCAGAGTTAGCTGGCCTTTTCAGGTTAAAAAGAGCTATCTCCATGCATGACAGTTGTAAAAATGTACCTCTCACCCTTGCCCCACAGTCTATGTATGACCGGTGTCATTCTTCTGTATTGAGTTGCATTCGTCAATCACAAGATGGAGGGAGGGGATATCCGTAACCGTGTTCTTGGTACAAGCCCGAAGGGGACTGTCTTTGTTGCGAAACCGCTGAGTTATGGTGTCTGTCCCAAATGGCACCCTATTCCCTATATAGTGCGCTACTTTTAACCTGAGCCCTATGGGTAGTGCACTACATAGGGAATAGGAAGCCATTTGGGACATATATCTCAACTTGACCTTTCCCCACTGCGTTGCCAGTCCCTCTGTGCCAAGGTGTCACTCTCTGGCTGCCAATACAGAGATTTGTCCCCCTGGCCCGAGTCTAAATTCTGCTGTAAGAAGATGATTGCCATGATTTACGCAACAATTTAAACAACACCCACAGCAACAACACCCACAGACATTAGTCTCGGGATATCAATAGAGAGGTGAAGAAAAGTTCAAAGTTGTTAGAGAAATAGATTCTAAGTTACACTTAACTTTGTGGCGAGTGATAAGTTGAAATAATGGCCATAAGCTACTAAAGAACAAATGAAAAAGTCCTAGTATTGTCATTCCACTAATTCCCAAACACCCCTGTTTTATTTGTTCCTATAGGACAATGCTAGTAGCAAGGGCTGTTCCTTGAACTCCTACCGGAATAACTCTATATCTCCACCAAAGCCTGAGGAGTGTTCCCAGGATTGCGGCGAGCTGCTAGGCGGATCCGCCTTCAGAACACCGGAACGCCGCAAAGGAAGCCTGGCCGACGTGGTGGACACACTGAAACAGAAGAAACTAGTAGAGCTGACAAAGACAGAACAGGATGGTAGGAGATCTCCTATAACCCCCCCTCTTCTCTCTGTGTGCATGCGTGTGTGAGCTCTCTTGCACGTGTGTGCGTGTGCTATGTGTGTGTGTGCATGCCCGCCTGCGTAACCACAGTATGTTCATCCTTTACTTTGTGTCCATATCCTCTTCGGACGGATCTTTTAAACCTTTCAATGAGCGACAAATCCCCCCCCCCAACCATAGATCATAGATCTGTGAGAAGTGAAACCTCACATCAGGCTAGTGGTTGACTCCCGTTGCATGCCCCTGCATGCGCCTATTCCCCAAAGCTATGGAGTTCTATCGACTCTCTGTACTGTTATGCTACACATTGTAATTGTCATGATATCACTGGCCCCACTGATCTTTCATCTTAAATGCTTCACTTTATTGATATAGTGAAGTGTAGAGTAGTGATCTCTAGAGCCGGATAGCCAAAGGCATCACAGTTTTTTTGCAATGTCTTCTGTACTGTAGATCAGGGTTTCTTAAACTAGGGGTCGTAACCCCAAAGTGGGCCCTAAGCATGTAAGAGGTGGGTCGCAAGTTATGAGAATGCATCTACTGTATAATCAAAAACAATTTGTTCTTCATTTGGGTCAATGGAGGACGATTTGGGTCAGGGGATTTTTTTCATTTTGGGTCTTGAGCTGAAAAAGTTTAAGAACCCCTGCTGAAGTCTTCTGTTTACTGTTAGTGAACCGTCACATGATCCAGAAGGCATTTCTGCCAGAAAACGCATTTTGATAAAAAAAAAAAAAAACATCAACGTTAAAATGCCTCTCCTCACGTCTAGTGACGTGCTGCATGTGCCTATCTTCTTGAAACGGGTCACGAATAATGATATTGAAAAGATGCCCAACAACAACCTGGATTTCATTGCATCACATGCAGTGAAATTACGTCACAATTTTTTTTTCAGTGATAGTTTTGATATTGAGTATCGTGATGGTATCGAGAATCATGATACTAAACCTGGTATCAAAGTCAAAATGATGGTATCATGACAACACTAACTGGTAGTAGGATAGCCATGTAAACAGGGTTGAAAAGTGACTGATAGCAGGAATATATAAATACTTATGGTGTTATACTAATGGTAATATATACAGTGCCTTCAGAAAGTATTCATACCCCTTGACTTATTCCACATGTGGTTGTGTTGGTCAGGGAGGTGACCAAGAACCCAATGACCACTCTGACAGAACTACATAGTTCATTGACTGAGATGGGAGAACCTGTTAGAAGGACAACAGTCTCCACAGAACTTCACCAATTTGTGTTTTATGGGAGAGTGGCCAGACAGATGTCACTTCTGAGAAAATGGCACATGACAGCTGGCCTAGAATTTGCAAAAAGGCACATGAAAGACGCTGCGAGCATAAGGCAAAAGATGTTGTGGTCAGATGAGACAAAAAATGTTACTCTTTGGCCTGAATGCAAAGTGCTATGTCTGGAGAAAACCAGGCACAGCCCATCAACCATCTAACACCGTCCCAACCGTAAAGCATGGTGGTGGCAGCATCGTGCTATGTTTATGTTTTTCAGTGGCAGGGACTGGGAGACTGGTGAGGATAGAGGAACAATGAATGGAGCAAAATGCAGGCAAATACATGATGAGAGAGTGCAGACGACCTTAGACTGGGGTAAAGATTTACGTTCCAACAGGACAATCACCCTAAGCATACAGCCAAAGCAACCCTGGAATGGCTTCAGAACAAGAATGTGAAAGTCCTTGAGTGGCCCAGCCGAAGCCCAGACTTGAATCCCATAGAAAATCGGTGGAAAGATTGCTGTTCACCGCCAATCCCCATCTAACTTAACAGAGCTTGAGAAAATCTGGAAGGAAGAATGGGAGAAGATCCCTCCCAACTCCAGATGTGCAAAGCTGATACAGACATACCAAATATGGCTCAAAGCTGTAATCAAAGGTGCTTCTACAAAGTTTGGACTCAGGTGTGAATACTTGTATTTGAGATGTTTATTTTTCAATACATTTGCTAAAATGTCTAAAAAAACATGTTTTCACCTTGTCATTATGGGGTATTGTGTGTAAATGGGTGAGATTTTTAAAATGTTATTTAATACATTTTGAATTCAGACTGTAGCACAACAAAATGTGGAATAGGTCAAGGGGTATGAATACTTTCTAAAGCACTGTACGTCCTGAATGGCTTGGAGCTCGCCCCAAGTGATATGCTGGGCTGTCCGCACCACTTTCTGCAGGGCCTTCCGGTTGCAAGCGGTGCAGTTGCCATATCAGACGGTGATACAACTAGTCAAGATGCTCTCGGGTGCAGCTGTAAAAGTTCCTGAGGATCTGAGGGGCTATGCCAAATCGTTTCAGGCTCCTGATGTAGAAGAGGCATTGCCATGTCTTCTTCACAACTGCTCTGGTGTGAGAGGACCATGCTAAGTGATGTGGACACTGAGGAACTTCAAGCTCTTGACCCTCTGCACTGCGGCCTGTTAATGTTGTGTTGTCTGACAAACTTGATGATGGAGTTGGAGTCGTGCATGGCCACGCAGTCGTGGGTAAACAAGAAGTACAGGAGAGGGCTAAGCTTACACCCTTGGGGTGCCCCGGTGTTGAGGGTCAACGTGGCAGAGGAAGTGTTGCCTACTCTCAGCACCTGGTCGGCCCGTCAGGAAGTCCCGAGTCCAGTTGCAGAGGGAGGTTTCAGTCCCAGTTTCCCGAGCTTGGTGACGATCTTGGAGGGAACTATGGTGTTGAACACTGAGCTGTAGTCAATGAATAGCATTCTCACATAGGTGTTCCTTTTGTCCAGGTGTGAAAGGGCAGTGTGGAGTGCAATAGATTGCGTCATCTGTGGATCTGTTGGTGCGGTATGCAAATTGGAGTGGGTCTAGGGTTTCTGGGATAATGGTGTTGATGTGAGCCAGCATTCTCACATATGTATTCCTCTTGTACAGGTAGGAGAGGACATTATGGAGTGCAGTTGAGATTGCATCGTATGTAGATCTGTTGTGGCAGTATGCAATTTGGAATGGGTCTAGGGTGCCATGACCAGACATTCAAAGAACTTCATGATTACAGATGGTAGTGCTACAGAGCGATAGTCATTGTGGCAGGTAGCCTTAGAGTTGTTGGGGGCAGGAATGAAGGTGGTCAGTTTGAGACATGTGGAGATTACAGACTTGGACAAGGAGAGGTTTGAAAATGACCATGAAGTTGCCTACCAGCTGGTCTGCACATGTTCTGAGAATGCGCCCTGGAATACCGTCCAGCCCCGCGGCCTTGCGACTTTTGACCAGATTGAAAACATTACTCACATTGGCCTCGGAGAGCAAGATCACCCAGTTCTCTGGGACGGTGGGTGCCCTCGTGCACGGCTCAGTGTTGTTTTTGTAAAAACTTGCATAAAATGCTTTTAGTTCGCTGGTAGAGAGGCATCGTTGGATTGGTCACGACTAGGTCTACCTTTGTAATCTGTAATGGACTGAGCCCCTACAACATGTGTTGAGTATTGTAGCCGGTGTAATAGGATTCCTCTTTGTTCCTATATTGTCCCTTTGCAGTTCATTAAGTGCCAGCTTGTTGTTCTCCTGAGGTGGAATATATACAACAGTCACGATGGTGGTAGAACGATCTGCATTTTACCATCAGGTATATACTAATGGAGAGACATACCCCCTCTCCCTCTCGATTTCCCTGAATCCATAGTCCTGTCTGCACGGTGACTGGAGAATCCATCACGTTTTCTTTTTGAGTGAGTAGATAAGATGTTTCTGAACACTTCTAAATTTAATCCTGATAATGCCATGATTAAGAAATGAATGAATCATGAATAATAATGAGTGAGATGCCATTCAGAGGCTACAACAAAACATGCTAACCTCTCACCATTACCAATAACAGGGGAGGTTAGCATTTTGGGGGGGTATGATGTTTGTGCCTCTGTAACCTCTCTCATCATCATTCACGATTCATTCATGATTATCCATAATCATGGTAGCATCCACTTGGATGTAGAAATGTTCAGAAACATCTTCTATTTGTACTTAAAATAAAAGTTCATCCAAAATGGCACACGACTTTATTCACCATTCAGTTCATATCAGACAAATCTTAATCCAAAACACAACCAAAACATACCGTAAATGCATCCAACAAATTTGTAGTCACAAGCTTGATGTAGTCATTGCGTGCAAGGAATATGGGACCAAATACTCCATTTTTGACTACTGTAATACATAAAGGGCTTATTTTTTTAATTTATGAATATACCCTCAAATAAATCAATCAATAATTAATACCCTAATATCTTAAATCTACTGTCCAAATACATATGGAGGGTGTATCAAATCAACAAATCAAAATCAAGTCAAATGTATTTGTCACATAATGTTTATGTACACGAG
Source organism: Oncorhynchus nerka (assembly GCF_034236695.1). NCBI lineage: Eukaryota > Metazoa > Chordata > Actinopteri > Salmoniformes > Salmonidae > Oncorhynchus > Oncorhynchus nerka. Next base: position 52,937,282 of record NC_088404.1, on the reverse strand, counting down.
CAGTTTATGGTCTCACCTAGGGCTGTGGCGGTCACAACATTTTGTCAGCTGGTGATGGTGATGGTCTCTGTCGGTAACTGTCGGTCTCACGGTAATTGACCGTCAATTAATGGAAACACGTTAAGCATCTCCTGGCTTCTACACACAGCCTACAAGCCACTGATACAGACCTTTGGAACATCTCAATTTTAAAAAGTCTAATAAATCCATGTAATACAGCTTACACCTTCAGAATAAATAAATTATTTATTTTAGACTGGACTAAAGAAACAAGAAACTAAAGAACAGAATAGCATACTCTGAGTTGTCCTTATGTTAGGTCCTGATCACACTATGCCATATGGCTGTGGGCTACACTAGTTCATTTATCAGACAAGATTTGCTTAGAATTCCGTGGCATTATTTTACATTAGTTTATAGTATGAAGAATACAATTGAACAAAGCTAAATAAAATAGAAAGGATATTTTCTCCAAACGATTTGAGGGAGTGAGCACATTTGGCTATTCTGTGTTGAGTGGTTAATGAAGAAATATGTACTCCTATATGTTTAATTTAGAGTTATTCGTGTAACTTTAGTTGCTCTACAAACGTTGGGCTATATGTTTTGATTTGTAATACATTGTAAGGCTGCATGATGCGACTAATGATGATTTGAAAAAAGTATCTTGAAAGGAATGAGCTCTGCTTTGTTTTTTTGCGCAGATTGTACACACTTCGTCAGTCTCGCATTCACATCTTGAGAAGCACTTGATAATTCCTCGAATTTCCCCTTTGTGTGGCCATAATGCACCCTAAAAAGTCCATGCCTTTTGCAGCCCTTCTCCCTGAGTACTGTTTGCTCGAAAGCACCTCTCACCTCACTCACATGGCTTCCCAACACGTTATCGTGTCTTTCTCACAGGCTACAAGTGAAGACAGACACATCAGGGATGCAACTGCGCACATCCTTATCCAATTCCGAGGTGCATATTGAAGATATTGGAAGATGTCATGTCCTGACCGTAGAAAGCTTTTATTTTCTATGATAGAGTAGGTCAGGTCGTGACTGGGGGGGTTGTTCTAGTTTATATTTTCTATGTGGGGTTCTAGGTTCATTTTCTATGTTGGTGATTTGTATGATTCCCAATTAGAGGCAGCTGGTTATCGTTGTCTCTAATTGGGGATCATACTTAAGTAGCATTTTCTTCCACCTGTTCGTTTTGGGATATTGTTTATGTTTAGTTGCCTGTTCGCACTGCATTGTCGTCACGGTTTGTTTATTCTTTATTTGTTTTGTATTTGCTTAATTTTCACTTTATTCATTAAAAGTAGGTGGAACTCAAAGTACACTGCGCCTTGGTCCGATCATTATTACGAACAACGTGACAGAAGAACTGTCCACATTTACTTTTCGTCAGCCAATAAGATGAGTAGGCCTAACGAACAGCAAAGCACTAGCCTTTGTCAATCTACTATCCCCCAAAAGTTTACCTACTCTATTCTCTGAGAGAAATAAATATTCCAAACTTACTCTGGGACAGTTGTGGGATGCGATAGATCCCAAATTAATACAACCACTAGCATCCCAAAAGCTTTTTTTACGCAATGAGGCTGACACAACAGATCAAAACGTTTAGCTTAGAATGTTGATAAACTATTAGGCTATTTCTTCACATTATAAGCACAGCGATGCACACCCGGCAGTAGGCTATAAGCATGAATGTTCCATCAGTGGAAAACACCATTATCAAGAGGGACCGTAAATACGATTATGCATGTAATGCTTTTATGATAAAGGTGCATTTTTATGGTTAAAATGATCTTCCCCAAACTTGAAACTCACACGCTGCTTATGTTTGCCAGTTAGGCTCTACACCACTGGTAAAGCGGATTAATGTGCTTAACTTTGAAGTTATTTGGCCACTTTAGTTGTGATACACACCGTGTCAAAACATTTATAGGCCAATGGGCTAGGATACATGAGGTGTGCGACTGATTAGAAAACGTCACAAAATAAAAACATTTCTTGCCTTAAACTGGGCATCATTCACAAGTGATAATATATAGTGATAATATATCATTCACAAGTGATAGGCTAATATTATCAACCATCAGACTATTCTTGATTTAATCTTGTCTTTACATACTAAATAATATATGCGTGAGATTACATAGCCTATAGAAATGTTGGTCCACATGAGCTCATGGGCTCTTATGAAGTGTGTGATTAGATTTTCGATCACATTTGCATTGATGTCAGAGTGATTCGAGGTACAATAGAGTGCTGAGTACCAGGCAGTTAGCAAGTTTGATAGGCTACTAATGACCATCAGCAGCATTAGAGCTTGGAGAAGCCTAATTACTTTGACTAGATGGTCACGTGGAATTTGACTCAAGACCGCCGGTGTGGCGGTAATACGGTCACCGCAACAGCCCTAGTCACATACACAGTTTACTTCAGGTGTAAAAGGTGCAGGGGAATGCTTATGTGCTATCTCCCTCAACAATGCAGTACATTCATCACTAATCAAGTCAAAAATAATAAGTAGTGGAAGTAATAGAATAGGTCATACGCAATGTAATAATGGACTGTATTTATAAATATAAAGTGGGTAGTGAAGTCAATAGTATATATTAGAACAGCAGCTTGTACGTTTGTGTGTGAGGTATACAGTATATTTTAATACTCGAAAAAGTAGTTAACAGAATTCTATGTATCAAATTAAATTAATTCATATAATCAAAACACTAATGGTGAAATATACAGTAACGGTACGTTGTTAATGAATAAAAAAAACAGGCCTATTGTTTCACTCCTAATTAGTATGACTGTAGTCCCCAGGGACCCACCAGTCGCATTGATCGCACTGAGAGCACTTAGCCAAGGCAAAATGAATGAGAAAAACCAATAACCCAAACACTGTGTTGTAGATTAGGATTCAACCATCCATTGGCTACAAGTAACATCTTTCTGTTTTAGCTCCCTTTTTGAAGTTTGAGATCCCGATGACATGAATTACAGCGATGATGCCTCAGGGCACTGTACTGTAGCCATTAGAATTTCAGTTCCTTCACTCGTACATTATATATTGTTGTATATACATTTTTGGCATTTGACCACTCCCATTGAGCTTAATAGTTGGGTTCATTTCATTCAATGTGTTTGGCTAAAGAGAGCAGGGGATCAATAAATCATTGCGGCTGAGAGATGGATGTCGTCCCTTCTAAATGAATGCATTGATTGGCTCTGAGAACATCTCTCCGCAAACTCAAATGCAGCCATAAACATATAGATCTAGATTGATGTGGATTGAAGTGCTGCTATATACCGATCTCTTTACAGAAATGCATTTCTCGTACTACTGTACTTTTGTTTCCTTTTTTTTCTATTTTTTTTATTTTTGAAGGGTTCTCTTTTAAGAACAACTATTCATAGTTTTATACACCTACGCTACCGTTCAAAAGTTTGGGGTCACTTAGAGGTGTCCTTGTTTTTGAAAGAAAAGCACATTTTGTGTCCATTAAAATAACAGCAAATTGATCAGAAATCATGGTTAATGTTGTAAATGACTATTGTAGCTGGAAACAGCAGATTTTTAATGGAATATCTATATAGGTGTACAGAGGCCCATTATCAGCAACCATCACTCCTGCAAAACACCAGTCATTTCTAAGTGACCCCAAACTTTTGAACGATTGTGTATATACAACAACTGGAAGGTTTTATTTCTATAAAATGTCAGTATTCTGCTGTATGCCTTATTCTGATTTAAATTACTGTACAACCTTGTACTGTGACCACATTTGGGAGTCAGCCTTAAATGAAATTTGAACTCATAACTTCTTGGTCGCTAGCAAACAGAAATGTCCTGCTGTAGTGCAGCTACATCACCAGATCTGTGAGCGTGAAAGAGATATGGACACATACTTATTGGCAAGAATGCACTTCTGCACTTTGCTAAAAGCTGCCCAGATTCAAGTAAATAATTGTCCAATTATCACCAACAACATAAAACTAGCAGTGCTCAAGGACACTTGACGTAGAGTATACATGAATTCTTTGGGGATTGGAACCTTTTAGTTGGAAGTGCATCAATGTATCTGCAGTGCCACCAGGTTCATACGAATTGCATGGAACGTACTGTATAGTAACACACTCTTAAAAAATAAGGGTAGGGTTAGGGTGTACTACAGTGTCGTTACCTGGGGTACAACCAGGTAAAATGTCAACTTTACAGGTGCACAATGAACTCACATGGTACAGTTTGTCAACATGTAGGTATAATGGGACATTTTTCTACCTAATATTTGGAATATAAGACACGATCATCACTGCATTTTGATAGGTGGGAGCAATATACTGGTGGGGCACATAAGCATATTTGGAGGTGTGGTGAAATATGTGTGTTTGTGCCAACCGTCAGTGGAAGTTTTGTAGCAGTTTAAGTGTTTGATGGTTATGCCAATGCAAATCCTTTGATACTGTTCATTCTTGCAAATGTTGTAAGCTAATTTGTCGGTAATGAGCAGCCCTGAGCTGCACAGTGAAGAGGTTATTATGAATGTTCCAGTAACTTAATGTAAACTTGTTGCTGTGAATCACTCATGTCTTAACTGGAAACTACTTGGCAGTAAGTTATTTTAAAAGTCACAGTAACTTGCTGCCACCAGCAATCTTGACAATAACCTACGGTGCCTTCACTGACTCTTCTGTTGACAACATGCACATCACTTGCTGATTGGCAGCATACTGTAACAGCACCAGCCTATCAGAAGATTGCAGGCGTGGCTTTCAGCTAGCTTTTTTGGTCTCCCATAAGGTAAGGTTATCGCAGTGAATTTGCTCTGTTTATAAAGATTAAGCTCGTACACTGTCAGTTCTTCAGCCTTGTTAAAAGGCTGACAAGTGCATGTGATACCAAAGAACTATACAATAGCTCATTTATGACTAGTCACCATGTAATTGTAATACTCACTTCCCTTCCAGACCATCAAGTCAGTGAGTGTGATGGATTAGCAATAATCCACTTGTAATTGGTTGACCATAAATGATTGAAAATTAAACATTAACTTTCAGTGAATCAACTTCAATTAAGCTACTGGAAATGCACAGTAACATCTTCACAGTGCAGCTCTTGATTTTCACAAGTTTTTAAAAAGGTTGCAGTACTGACAATATCAAAAGAGGTGCTCAACCTTCATCAACATAATGATAAAACCACGTAAACTGGTACAACATTTCCACTGACGGTTGGCACTAATACAACATATTCTAGACCATGCCCCCACATATGCTAATGATCCCCCACCAGCACGATGCCCCACCTACATTTCAAAGTGCAGTAGTGATTGTACCTAGTGGGAAGTGGGAATTGACCACATACGACTGGCAAAAATCCACTTGTATGACCCTCCAACTGTTAATTACTAGTAGGAAACATGTTTATCATCCCTGAGCTCTGAATTATCCCACATGCTTACCTCTGACAAATGGTTGCAATTTCAAATCCAGAGAGTATTTATGCACGTTTAGGGCAATATTCTATCATATCCACGCTAGTGGACACCCACATAGCGATTGTTTTGGAACTGTGTTAGAGCTGTCAAATCCACAAGTGTCTTATGCCATTATACTTGAAGCAGAAATTGCTATTGGCTGCATAGAGCTGCGTTAAGGGGTCCCATGAAGCCTTACAAGTTGGAACACTGGAATGTGATATGTACAGTAATCTACACCTAGAAATCCTCATTATTGTTAGCTATTGAGTGTTTACGCTTGATCTCATTGACTCTAGGTCTTAATGTCAAGTGTCCCTCTGCACTTAAACTTTTTAGTTGATAATCACACAAATATTGACTTGATTCCGGGCAACTTTTATCGAAGTGCAGTAATATATTCTTGCCAATAAATCGGGCCTTTCACATGTGAAAACATTTGTATTTGGAACACTTCACATGTGACATTTCCAAAAACACATGTTTTCACATGTGCAAAACATGTGGAAATGTCTTGTGAAGTCATGTGGTTTTTCCGTAAGGGGTGGTATATGGCTTGTAGTGGCCCTTGCAATGGTTTTTCTTGTGTGGTCCAACAGACTCTCATATCTCCACAGCTAGTTTTGCCTAGGCAAGCTCTGCCTGCAGCCCTAGGTTGTGTTTAAAATGGCACGCTATTCAATATATAGTGCACTACTTTGACCAGAGTGCTATTCCCCCCTCGTTAAAAATAAGGCACTATATAGGAAATGGGGTGCTATTTGGAACCCATCGCAGGCCTGGGGATGCGATCACAACATCTAATGGCTTAACCAGCTGGAGGGCAACATCAAGGGAGTCCAACTTCGCTTAACCCCTGTCTGTGACAATAGACTCATTGTGTGCTTCTCCACTTTGTTCTCTCGCAGCGATGATAGGCCATTTCAGCATCTCTGTCAATGCCACTCAAAACGCAGAGCGGGTTTTCCCTTGGCACTATTGTTCCTGGGACAGATCGAGGGAGAGAGAGAGTGTGTGTGTGTACATGTGCACTCGCGCTGATCCCAATTAGTTGACTAGTCGATTGTTTGGTCGTTAGGCTGTTGGTCAACCGAGATTGTTTTAGTCGAGCAGTAACAAATATATATATATTTGCGCCAATCTCAGTGAATGGACGCCTAAACTAAAAGCAAATTTATGCTTGATCCGAAAATGTGGTCGGTGGCTCCATATGGAGGGTGTGACGCAATTGCGGAGCCTCCAGAGGCCAAATCAAACTCTGTACCGCATCGCCATCCACCTCCCATTGACATGGTTGGTTGGTAAGTGCTTCCTGTATAAACACAAACTCACTTCCTTCCAAACCTGGACAACTCTAGGCCAATTGTACATCGCCCCACGGACTTCCCGGTCTCGGCCAGCTGGGCGCGAACCCAGAGTCTCTGGTGGCACAGCTAGCACTGCGATGCAGTGGCCTAGACCACTGCTCCACCCGGGAGGCCCTAATGCCCTGACTTCTGCTGAGGCCATATCCCCGTAAATGCAGACGTCGGATTGACCATGCGCCCAGATGTGCAATGCACTTCCAGAATGCACTCTCTCCCGGCAATTTGTGCACATTCATTGTTTCATAACTTCATGATGTGAATTCTTTGTGTTTGATTGATAGTGTATATCAATTCCCCATTATATATCAAATCAAATGTTATTTGTCACATACACATGGTTAGCAGATGTTATTGCGAGTGTAGCGTAATGCTTGTGCTTCTAGTCCCGACAGGTAACATCTAACAAATTCCACAACAAACCTAATATCTAACAAATTCCACAACAAACCTAATATCTAACAAATTCCACAACAAAACCTAATACACACAATCTAGTAAAGGAATGGGTTGAAAATATATAGTATAAGTATAAAATATATGGATGAGCAGTGACAGAGAGACTAAGATGCAATAGATAGTAAAGAATAGATAGTGACCGTACCAGGCGGTGATACAGCCAGACAGGATGCTCTCAATTATGCACCTATAAAAGCCACATTTTTTTCAGATTCCTGAGGTTGAAGAGGCGCTGTTGGGCCTTCTTCACTACACCGTCTGTGTGCGTGGACCATTTCAGTTTGTCGGTGATATGTACATAGAGGAACTTAAAACTTTCCACCTTCTCCACTGTTGTCCCGTCGATGTGGATAGGGGGGTACACCCTTTGCTGTCCACGATCATCTCTTTTGTTTTGCTGACATTGAGTGAGAGGTTATTTTCCTGACACCACACTCCTAGGGCCCTCATCTCCTCCCTGTAGGCTGTCTCGTCGTTGTTGGTAATCAAGCCTACCACTGTAGTGTCGTCTGCAAACTTGATGATTGAGTTGGAGGCGTGCATGGCCACGCAGTCGTGGGTGAACAGGGAGTACAGGAGAGTGCTGAGAACGCACCCTTGTGGGGCCCCAGTGTTGAGGATCAGCGGCATGTTGTTTCTTACCTTCGTCATCTGGGGTCGGCCCGTCAGGAAGTCCAGGACCCAGTTGCACAGGGCGGGGTCGAGACCCAGGGTCTCAAGCTTAATGATGAGTTTGTAGGTTACTATGGTGTTGAATGCTGAGCTGTAGTCAATGAACAGCATTCTTACATAGGTATTTCTCTTGTCCATATGGGATAGGGCAGTGTGCAGTGTGATGGCGATTGCATCATCTGTGGACCTATTGGTGTGGTAAACAAATTGGAGTGGGTTTAGGGTAACAGGTAGGGTGGAGGTGATATGATCCTTGACTAGTCTCTCAAAACACTTCATGATGACCGAAGTGAGAGCTATGGGGTGATAGTCATTTAGTTCAGTTACCTTAGCTTTCTTGGTAACAGGAACAATGGTGGCCATCTTGAAGCATGTGGGGACAGCAGACTGGGATTGGGACTGATTGAATATGTCCGTAAACACACCAGCCAGCTGGTCTACGCATGCTCTGAGGACACGGCTAGGGATGTCTGGACCGGCAGCCTTGCGAGGGTTAACACATTTAAATGTTTTACTCACAGCGGCCACAGAGAAGGAGAGCCCACAGTCTTTGATAGCATTTAATTTGTTTGAAAACAAGACGTCGATGTCCTTGACGGAGCTAGTTTTCTTTTTGTAATCTGTGATTGTTTGTAGACCATGTCACAGATGTCTCGTGTTTGAGCCGTTGAATTGTGACTCCACTTTGTCTCTTTACTGATGCTTTGCTTGTTTGATTGCCTTACGGAGGGAATAACTACAATGTTTGTAATTGGTCATGGTTCCAGTCACCTTGCCATGATTAAATGCAGTGCTACGTGCTTTCAGTTTTGCGCGAATGCTGCCATCAATCCATGGTTTCTGGTTAGGGAAGGTTTTAATAGTCACAGTGGGTACAACATCTCCTATACACTTCCTTATAAACTCGCTCACGGAGTCAGTGTATACGTCAATGCTATTGTCTGAGGCAACCCGGAACATATCCCAGTCCACTTGATCGAAGCAATCTTGAAGCGTGGAATCCGATTGGTCCGACCAGCATTGGATAGACCTAAGCACTGGTGATTACTGTTTTAGTTTCTGCCTATAGGAGGGGAGCAACAAGATGGAGTAATGGTAAAATTAGCCAAAAGGAGGGTGGGGGAGGGCCTTGTATGCACTACGGAAGTTAGAGTAGCAGTGGTCAAGTGTGTTACTCGCTCGTGTACTGCAATCAATATGCTGATAGAATTTATGTAGCCTTGTTCTCAGATTAGCTTTGTTAAAATCCCCAGCTACAATAAATGCAGCCTCAGGATATATGTTTCACATTTGCATAAAGTCCAGTGAAGTTCCTTGATGGCTGTCTTGGTATCTGCTTGCGGGGGGATATACACTGCTGTGACGATAACCAAGGAGAGTTCTCTTGGGAGATAATATGGTCGGCGTTTGATTGTGAGGAATTCTATGTCAGGTGAACAAAATGACTTGAGTTGTTGTTACAATTACACCATGAGTTGTTAATTATGAAACATACACCCCCGCCCTTCTTCTTACCAGAGGGATGTTTGTTCCTGTCGGCAGGATGCACTGAAAATCCCGTTGGCTGTACGGACTCCAACAGCATCTCCCCAGCTAGCCATGTCTCCATGAAACAGAGTATGTTACAATCCCGGATATCTCTTTGGAAAGCAACTCTTGCCCTAATTTCGGCTGCTTTTTTAACTAGGGACTGGACATTAGTGAGTAATATACTCTGAAGCGGTGGGTGGTGTGTGCGCATCCGAAGCCTCACTAGAAGACCGCTCCGGCACTCTCCTCTCGGCGGCTTTGGTTTGGATCGGCCTCTGGAATCAGTTAAAATGCCCTGGGAGGTGCAGAGAAAGGATCCGCTTTGGGAAAGTCGTATTCAAATCAAATTTATTTATATAGCCCTTCGTACATCAGCTGATATCTCAAAGTGCTGTACAGAAACCCAGCCTAAAACCCCAAACAGCAAGCAATGCAGGTGTAGAAGCACGGTGGCTAGGAAAAACTCCTAGAAAGGCCAAAACCTAGGAAGAAACCTAGAGAGGAACCAGGCTATGTGGGGTGGCCAGTCCTCTTCTGGCTGTGCCGGGTGGAGATTATAACAGAACATGGCCAAGATGTTCAAATGTTCATAAATGACCAGCATGGTCGAATAATAATAAGGCAGAACAGTTGAAACTGGAGCAGCAGCACAGTCAGGTGGAAGTTGAAACTGGAACAGCAGCATGGCCAGGTGGACTGGGGACAGCAAGGAGTCATCATGTCAGGTAGTCCTGGGGCATGGTCCTAGGGCTCAGGTCAGTTGAAACTGGAACAGCAGCATGGCCAGGTGGACTGGGGACAGCAAGGAGTCATCATGTCAGGTGGTCCTGGGGCATGGTCCTAGGGCTCAGGTCCTCCGAGAGAGAGAAAGAAAGAGAGAAGGAGAGAATTAGAGAACGCACACTTAGATTCACACAGGACACCGAATAGGACAGGAGAAGTACTCCAGATATAACAAACTGACCCCAGCCCCCCGACACATAAACTACTGCAGCATAAATACTATATTCCTGGTTGTAATGCTGGTTGTGCTGGTAAATTGACGTCTCTCTGATATCCAATAGTTCTTCCTGGCTGAATGTAATAACACTCAAGGTTTTCTGGGCTAACAATGTAAGAAATAATCAATAAAAAACGAAATACTGTACAGTTTCCTAAGGACTTGAAGCGAAGCTGCCATCTCTATCGGCGCCATCTTGTCAATCATATATCACCAGTGGTAGATTTACCGTTAATTCCTATCATTTCTAATCTACAGTGTTTGTTACTTTGGTTACGGTAATTTATTTTAATTCATTCAATATTATTATTTAAGTCTTCCAGTTCTCATTGTCTGAGTGGACACATTTTTTGCAGAGTGCACAACCTATGCTTCACTTGTGAGAAACAAGTTTTGGTTTATTTGGTTTTGTCAATTTAGCCATTGTCTTTTGTTTGGAGCGCTCCTGCCAATGTTGAGTAAGGACGCGCACGCATATAAGTAGGCCTATAGGCTACCTTGTCTGTGCGCAAATGTAGGCGTATGAATTTGCCCATTTGGGGATCTGATAGTATTTCTGATTGGCTTAACGCACCACCTGTGGAGCGTCTCAAAGTCATGTTTTCTTCACCTCAAACAGCAAGGGAACTAAGTATGTTTTTTTCATCCATTGAGAGTTACAATAGTTCCTCAATGTGTTTGGAAAATATTTCCAGCTCTCTCCCTTTCAGCGTGAAAGGGAAAAATGTCATGCTCTGATCCAGTGGAAACATAATAAAATAGGCCTCTTATCAGTGCTGACTTGGACTGAAGTAGGTTCCTGTACTCATTTATTTTGGGTGCTGGAGCTTCACAATACTTTTGAGCTAATATTCTATAAGAGAAACTGGAGCTCAAGCAGTAGAAAAATGTGAGGTGCCGGTACTCGGCTCCGGTGAGGTCCTGCCCAAGTCAAGCTCTGCTTCTTATCCCTTGCGCAAATAGTCTACAGGTGTCTGTCCAGAGCTTAGTGGTGCTAGAGGGCCCCAAATATTTTATACAATGTTGCAAGATCGCTAGAGCAAGTTTCGGTGCTGGACCCAACTTAAGTTCATTGCAGACAGGCCATGTGTAGCCATAGGATATTTATTTTCATCAGGATATTTTCTACCTGCAGGCTGCAACGTTTTTATTTGTTTGCTTTATGTAGGCTATTTTTACATAGTTGACAATAGCAATACAAGTTCATTTGTACCATTTTAATTTAGATTTGGATAGAATTTTGATTAACGACATGACAAGGATTTTGAGATATGAAGACGTTATTATAAATTCAATGAAACTGTTTTACGAAAATGTGCATATGAAAACCTTAACTGGCACGCAGATCGGTAGAAATGGTAAGATAAATTGGCATTCAACATGAGAAAGGTTGCCGACTCCTCGTGTAGCCTTTTACCGGCAACTTCAGGAGAGTAATGGCAGAATCTGTGAAAGCTAGCAGGAGCGGGAGGAGAATAGTTGGGGTCAGGTTAAGATCTCTGGCGCCCTCTTGAGACATTTATTTTATTTTATTTGTAAGCTTAAAGCATCAGACAAGCTCAATGCATATAGGTGATTTTATTAAAATGCATCGATATATGTCTATATATGGAGAAAAAATACACGTTTAAGGATGCCGACCAAATGATTGGTCGAAAGAACAGACGAATTTCGGTCTACAAAGATTTTTTTTAGCCGGGGACAGCCTTAGTCTGTGTACACGTGTGTGTGTGTGTGTGTCTTTCAGTGTATCCGGAAATACCTCTCTAAAAAGAGGCGTGCAACTATTCCGTCTAGCCTGCCTGACAATCTGTATAATTAAGCGCTCCTATTCAGTCACCCTTGCTCGTACCTTTCTATTTCTTTACAACTGGACCAGTCATGTCACTAGCAGTTACTTTTCCTCACTTAGGATTCATTATGTTTCATAGACCAATCATCTTTTCTCATATCATAATCCTCTTTTCTCATAAAGCAAATCCCCATTGAGGTGTTACCTGATGGCCGTGGTAGCTATTGTCGGTTACACGCTAAGGCCGAGTCGCAAAGGGCACCCTATTCCCTATGTGGTACACTACTTTTGTCCAGGGTCCATAGGGCTCTGCTTTAAAAGTAGTGGACAATATAAGGATTAGGGTGCCATTTGCGACAAAGCCTCATCGTAAGGGGGCGGGTAATGCAGAGAGTAAGTGTCGTCTGAATGAACAGTGATCCTTTGTGGAACCCACATTCTAATATGTGAAGTGTGTGTTTGTGTGTGTATGCATGTTGGTGCTTGTGTGGGTGCAGGCAGGTGGTAGTAGTGGTGGTACAGTGGTAGGTAGAGGTGGTGCAGAGAGAATAAGGTCAGGCTAAGGGTTAAGCCTGTAGGCTAATTATACAAGGTATTTGACTCGAAGCTTGGCATTGCTACTGCGTTTGCCCTTCTCTATAGGATTGGCAGCTTGCGCGCGTGTGTGTGTGTGTGTGTGTGTGTGTGTGTGTGTGTGTGTGTGTGTGTGTGTGTGTGTGTGTGTGTGTGTGTGTGTGTGTGTGTGTGTGTGTGTGCGCATACGTACATTTGAGTGTGTGTATTTTCCAAGTTTGTGTGATTGTACCTCTTCCCATCCTCCTCTATATCGTCGTCTGTTTCCCTGCTTTCCCCATAATGAAGAGGGATCTCTGCTGTAATGATCTGTGGCAGAGTGCCTTAACTACATCAAGCCACGGGATGCCCAGTAGCCTTTTCCACGGCTTGGCAGTTGGCCAAATGATCATATAGTCCTCTTTGATAGACCTCATCCAGTCCCGCACACACCTCCCTGGAGTTTTTGAAACAACAGTTTTTTTTTTACCAAAGACATTTTGTATCCCCCAATTTTCAAAGAGTAGCAGGCCTCCAATTAAGCATGTGGCATAAAATACACAACATATAGTGGTTCAGAGTTTGTTTTAAAGAGCGGGAGGCTGTAACAGTGTCTGTGAGAGGGTTTCATAATCACCCCCCATTACAGATGATATATAATGAACCAGCTGCTTGTGTGACGTACTTGTGTGCTATTCTCTCTCTGTGCGTCCGGATGTCTTTCCAAGCCCCTCGGATGTCTTTCCAAACCCCTCGGATTCTCCCTGTTCGGATGCGTCGACAGTGGTGGGGGCCCGTGGGTAGACATACTAGGTCGGCCTCTCACTTTCTAAAGCACTCAGCTGTCGACCCCAGCAAGAACCCCCCCCTCCCAACACTTCTTCTACCCCCTGTGAATCCAACCACTCCCACCCCAACCTCCTGTTACCCTATGCCCCCCCACAACAACACGTCTATTGTGTCTCCGCCTCACATGGTGTTGGGGATAGGGTTTCCTCAAATGACGAGTAAAGTGCAAACCGAATCCAATGGACTTTTTGGATGAGTGCGGAGGGGTGAGGTATTCTGAAACATGACAGGGGTGGGACGTTCTCTTTCCTCTGAATTGTATTTGCACTGAGAGACTTCAGGTGTGATAAGCAAGTACTTTGATCCTCTGTAGCTCAGTTGGTAGTACAGGAGGTTGGTGGCACCTTAATTGGGGAGGACGGGCTCATTGAGTGCGGAACGAGTGGAACGGTATCAAATACATTGGAGGGGAAAAAAATAAGGTTTTGCTCCGTTCCGGGCCATTATTATTTACATTTAAGTCATTTAGCAGACGCTCTTATCCAGAGCGACTTACAAATTGGTGCGTTCACCTTATGACATCCAGTGGAACAGCCACTTTACAATAGTGCATCTAAATCTTTTAAGGGGGGTTGACAAGGATTACTTTATCCTATCCTAGGTATTCCTTAAAGAGGTGGGGTTTCAGGTGTCTCCGGAAGATGGTGATTGACTCCGCTGTCCTGGCGTCGTGAGGGAGTTTGTTCCACCATTGGGGGGCCAGAGCAGCGAACAGTTTTGACTGGGCTGAGCGGGAACTGTACTTCCTCAGTGGTAGGGAGGCGAGCAGGCCAGAGGTGGATGAACGCAGTGCCCTTGTTTGGGTGTAGGGCCTGATCAGAGCCTGGAGGTACTGAGGTGCCGTTCCCCTCACAGCTCCGTAGGCAAGCACCATGGTCTTGTAGCGGATGCGAGCTTCAACTGGAAGCCAGTGGAGGGAGCGGAGGAGCGGGGTGACGTGAGAGAACTTGGGAAGGTTGAACACCAGACGGGCTGCGGCGTTCTGGATGAGTTGTAGGGGTTTAATGGCACAGGCAGGGAGCCCAGCCAACAGCGAGTTGCAGTAGTCCAGACGGGAGATGACAAGTGCCTGGATTAGGACCTGCGCCGCTTCCTGTGTGAGGCAGGGTCGTACTCTGCGGATGTTGTAGAGCATGAACCTACAGGAACGGGCCACCGCCTTGATGTTAGTTGAGAATGACAGGGTGTTGTCCAGGATCATGCCAAGGTTCTTAGCGCTCTGGGAGGAGGACACAATGGAGTTGTCAACCGTGATGGCGAGATCATGGAACGGGCAGTCCTTCCCCGGGAGGAAGAGCAGCTCCGTCTTGCCGAGGTTCAGCTTGAGGTGGTGATCCGTCATCCACACTGATATGTCTGCCAGACATGCAGAGATGCGATTCGCCACCTGGTCATCAGAAGGGGAAAGGAGAAGATTAATTGTGTGTCGTCTGCATAGCAATGATAGGAGAGACCATGTGAGGTTATGACAGAGCCAAGTGACTTGGTGTATAGCGAGAATAGGAGAGGGCCTAGAACAGAGCCCTGGGGGACGCCAGTGGTGAGAGCGCGTGGTGAGGAGACAGATTCTCGCCACGCCACCTGGTAGGAGCGACCTGTCAGGTAGGACGCAATCAAGCGTGGGCCGCGCCGGAGATGCCCAACTCGGAGAGGGTGGAGAGGAGGATCTGATGGTTCACAGTATCGAAGGCAGCCGATAGGTCTAGAAGGATGAGAGCAGAGGAGAGAGAGTTAGCTTTAGCAGTGCGGAGCGCCTCCGTGATACAGAGAAGAGCAGTCTCAGTTGAATGACTAGTCTTGAAACCTGACTGATTTGGATCAAGAAGGTCATTCTGAGAGAGATAGCGGGAGAGCTGGCCAAGGACGGCACGTTCAAGAGTTTTGGAGAGAAAAGAAAGAAGGGATACTGGTCTGTAGTTGTTGACATCGGAGGGAGCGAGTGTAGGTTTTTTCAGAAGGGGTGCAACTCTCGCTCTCTTGAAGACGGAAGGGACGTAGCCAGTGGTCAGGGATGAGTTGATGAGCGAGGTGAGGTAAGGGAGAAGGTCTCCGGAAATGGCCTGGAGAAGAGAGGAGGGGATAGGGTCAAGCGGGCAGGTTGTTGGGCGGCCGGCCATCACAAGACGCGAGATTTCATCTGGAGAGAGAGGGGAGAAAGAGGTCAGAGCACAGGGTAGGGCAGTGTGAGCAGAACCAGCGGTGTCGTTTGACTTAGCAAACGAGGATCGGATGTCGTCGACCTTCTTTTCAAAATGGTTGACGAAGTCATCTGCAGAGAGGGGGGAGGGGGAGGAGGATTCAGGAGGGAGGAGAAGGTGGCAAAGAGCTTCCTAGGGTTAGAGGCAGATGCTTGGAATTTAGAGTGGTAGAAAGTGGCTTTAGCAGCAGAGACAGAAGAGGAAAATGTAGAGAGGAGGGAGTGAAAGGATGCCAGGTCCGCAGGGAGGCGAGTTTCCTCCATTTCCGCTCGGCTGCCCGGAGCCGTTCCCAGGACTACCCGTCCGTACAATGTACGCACGCATGAATGTAAGTCGCTTAGGATACAAGCGGTCTGCTTGTATACAGTCGGGTCCGAAATGATTGACACCCTTGACACCCATTTTTATCAAGGTTGTCAATCATTTTTGGACCCCACTGTATAAGTCGAGGCTGGGTTATAAGTTGAGGGTTGAAAGCTTAGTATTTACGTTCCTTCGTGCTATAATTGTGCTACTGTACGACTGACCGCCGTGACTGTCACACAAATAACCGAGGTCGACCCAGAACAGGATGACATTCGTTCACTGGGGTTCAACTTTACAGAAGGTTCGGCGAGAAATGGACCGTACGGTATTAGAACAGATTTGCCTCGGTCGGTCGTGTAGACTATGGACTCATGTCAGCTCCATACGAAGCATTTCTATCTGCAACTGCCAATGTAGCCGCACCCAACGGGATGAAGCACAGCAGCCGTTTTATACCAGAAAACTGTGTGTGCGTCCCAATTCCCTACATTTCTACCCTTCTGGGCACTTTTTCACTTCCCTTCATATACCTAATCCAACCGGATTCAAGTGCGTACATCGGGGGAAAGAATTGGAACATGAAGAGAGTGGAAGTGGAGAATGGCTATAGGGTGGAAGCTTGTGGGTCAGATGCTGGTCAGTTGATGAGGTCATACAGGGAGGCTAGTATGCTGCTACCCTCTTTCATCCAGCCCCCATCCACCCTCTCTAAAGGAGCAGCTTGCAGGCATTCACCAACCATGGCCCAACGTTTAGACCAGGGTGAAGTTCACCCAAGATGCTGATCTTGAGTCAGTTTTGTATTTTTTTCCCCCACTAATGGTTAAGGTTAGGATTGGGGAGGCCTAGCTGACCCTAGAGCTGTACCGAAGAGAAACTTCACCCTGGAGCCCGTGGCTGGCAGCTCGAACAAGAGAGAGAGAGAGGCAGAGCAGGTGTCATCTGACAGATGAAAATAGTGTCTCTGTAATGGACACGGCGCTAACACGCACAACACACATCTGACTCAGACTCTAATGGTTTTACAGCACTTAGCTCTTGTAGTGGCTAGCTGGCTTCAGTACACACATTTGCTTGAATCCTTAGGCTACTTGTGTGAGACAGAACAGAGCCGTGTGTGAAGTTTGGTTGTATCTCGAGGGGGGGCAGCACTTGTGTGTGTGTTTGTGTGCGTGTACTGTATGTTAGTGGCTGTGCTGTATGTGCTAAAGAGAGGATCTCTCCTTTCCTCTCTGGCCTCTCTTGTGTTTGGACATATGTTGAGTTTTATTTCACTCCGACATAAATCCTCCTGGCCAGCTGTTCAGCCCAGCTGCTCTCTCTCTATCTCTGTCTCTCTGTCTCTCTGCCTCTCTGCCTCTCTGTCTCTCTGCCTCTCTGCCTCTCTGTCTCTCTGCCTCTCTGTCTCTCTGCCTCTCACTTCACTCTCTGTCCTCTTGCTCTCTGTCTTTCTCTCCTTCTCTCCAACTGCAGTGCAACATTGAGTACTGACCCCCCCTTCTGAACTAGTTATAGTGCATGTGTCTGATCCGCCCTCTTAAATAAGAAGTGGACTAACAGTAGATGGTAGCTGAGCAAACGTTGTTAATTCGTTGCTCTACCCACTCCATTTGCTGTGGGTTGGAAGAAGAGTTGATATTGCTCATTTGTGTATATTGATTGATTTAGAATTGGGTGGGGGATCTCAATGGTTCTCTTATTTAAGCTTCAGTGCTGTAGGTATCATGCAATAACTGTTGGGAGGGTAAAAAAAAAAAAACGAACCTTAAATTAGCGTTTAGGACAACTGCTAGTGTATGTGTGTGTGTGTGCATGCGTGAGTGTGTGTGTGCATGCGTGCGCGAGTGCGCGCGTGCGTGCTTGAGAGAAAGCAAGGGAAAGAGAGAGAGAGAGGAGAGATATCATTATTTTCTTTCCGAGTGGTGACCTCATGCTAGGCTACTGTAGACAGTAAAGGCTCGGCTCTTAAACTCCTGGCAGTGTCCTCCCTCCACGACTGTTGACGCCTGCATGCCGCACACCATTACACGCCTGGGGTTTCTGTTAAACACCATAAACACTTGCTTTTGGCACAACGCTGAGACAGCCAGGTGATAAAAAGTCTGTTTACACCAAACCCAATCTCTGATACTTGGCTGGCTGGCTGGGCTCCACAGATTTACAATGACAGCGTTGTCTGTGTGTGTGGTTTAGCAACCAATAGAAGCACCGTGGGGCTTTCCTCCCACCTTATTCTCCTCTTTCTTCTCCTCCTCTTTCTCCTCTTCTCCTACCTCTTCTCGCCCCACTCTCTCCTTTTTCCTCTTCTCCCCCGCTCCCCTTATCCATCCTTCCCCTTCTCCCTCACTTCTCTGGACCTTGTTCATAAGTCATTCATCATTTGAATATCCCCTCTATTAGGGGAAGGAGAGTGAGTGTGGAATTTTTATCCAGTCCCCAATCTAAACAGCACTTGATCCCCATTCTGTAGGGTTAAGAAAGGAGGGAGAGATAGAGACCCATCCAGGGTTAAACACACCATTTCCTCCTCTCTTCTCCTCTCCATTCCTCTGCCTCTTGCTCTTCCTTCCTCCTTCTCTTTTCAGATGTGTTTATCAGTTTGAGGCTTATAAATCGTGGATAACCGTCACACACACATGCGTGTGCACGTAATGTACACACTGTAAAACTTCTCCCTTTAAATGTACAGCATTATACTGGCACCAGAGTTGCCAGCTCAATTCTGTAATGCTGTAAACGTACAGTGACATTCTCCCTAGTGCTGAGCGATTAACCACAATTTAGTTTTTTAAACAACTGATTGGCCTAAGTCGGTTAAATTATTTTAATTCCATTTAGTTTTTTTTTTCTTTTTGTGAACTCAATGCGCAAATTTCACAGTTTCTCTAAAGATAAATCAGATCCAGCCTGAATTGGGCGATGTAGTAGGGAGTTGTAGTTTTCAGCAGGCCAATATTCTACATAGTTTAGTGCATCAAATGTGGTAATTAACTACAATGACCATAATCCTTTGCACATCTACTTGTCTGGTCTGTGTTTTTTTTACGCCTGTTTTGGAGGAGACAGAAGATTGCACAATCATGAGGGGATATAGAGAGCAGCTGTAGCTTCGAGGGGTATCTCTACCTGAAAATACATGATCTAAGTGATTGATAGTTGGTATTCAGCAGTCATAAAAGTATCCCCTATTTACTTTGAAGAACTACGAAATACAGAGATTTCTTGGAATTCAATTATATAAAGTCATCAAATAAAACAACTGTTATGTACACAAGTGAAATATTTTATTAAAGTAATGTGAATAAATGATGGTTAATAAGTGAGTAATGGGCAGTCACTACCGTCATGGGACTTTTTTTTGTGTGTGTTACAGCATTCAACCCAAATAATCAAAACCGAAATCAGGGATGATGTTTTAATAATAGAACCGAAACCAAACCGACTGTAAATGGCACTAATCGCTCAGCACTATTGAAGTAGTAAAATGTAAGAAAACAATACATTTGTACATAAAATGTGTTTATTCAAATTGGCAACAGCATTAGCAACAAAGTAAACAACCGACTTGACAATAGAAGTATAAATGGTTAACACAAATGAGAGCATCATTGCAATCTAAACAATATATTGTGTGGGGGTGTGGGTGGAGAGAGAGAGAGAGAGACAAAGCGGGAGGGAGTTGAAATTAGGATTGGGTACAATCCTAGATTGGGTACAATCCTAGATCTATGATCAGGGGCAACTCCATTTGAGGAGCAGAGCATCCAGGAGAGAGAGAGAAGTCAGCATGGCATCATCTGCTCCTCATGGGTCTCCATAACAATCCTCCTCAGTTTGTATTTTCTCAGCTATTTCTCACCCCTAGGACAAGCATAGAGAAATTCATAATAGAATCAGAGACCGAGCACACCTGGGCTGTTACCCTGTGGGTAAAAAGACAGGGGGCATATCAAGCTGGTGTCGTGTGTGTGTGTGTGTGTGTGTGTGTGTGTGTGTGTGTGTGTGTGTGTGTGTGTGTGTGTGTGTGTGTGTGTGTGTGTGTGTGTGTGTGTGTGTGTGTGTGTGTGTGTGTGTGTGTGTGTACTTACCTCACCAGAGGTCTTCATTCATTCAAACTCTGCGAGCTCTTGGTAGAATGGGGCAAGGCAGCGGTTGAGAACAGCTGACTTCCTCTGGGCCACCTTGCCAAGCACTTTGTCCCATCTTCAGGGTTCATCTTCTTGGGTTGATTTGAGAACTAGGAACCTGTACAGCCACACGACATCAATTGAGTCGTTGAACAAATACAAGTAAGACCGCTATACAGACCTACTTCGAATCCTAGCTAACTAAATAAAACATTGCAATAGCCTTCACAATATCCCAGCTTATTATACCAGACTCACAACATTTTATTTTCTTCCCGTGCCACCAAGCGTTTGCATTCGATTAGTAAAGCGAACAGGTTTAACTAATACTGTCACATTATGAAACAGTGCTGTTTAAATTAAACAGGAGAGGCCATACGGACACTCCTGGCCTGCAAAACTATGACGTATGTCGGCACAGCTGAGAGCAGAGTGATCCAAATCACAGGAGGACACTGTGTCCCGGTGTTGTTGCCGTTCACGCTCTCCCCATTCAGTAGACCGTATCATGGTGACATCTAGGTGGCTACCAACATTAGTTATTTATTATGTAGGCTGTTTTCCTACTTGAGATATAATATAAACAATTGGCCATTTTACTAGCTACTGCCAGCGACACTGTGTTACAGCTGTCCTGTGTTGCAAGCACCTTAGGTCGGCAGGTACCTCAATACGACACTGGTGCACTGGTCATTAGTATGGAATTTAGCGGCTTGCGGGTAGTTTAACGGCCCATGGCTTGGTTCATGTATAGAATGCGTCCCGTCAATCTGAAGAAGAAAAAAAACAGTTGCAGCAGTTATAATATGGGTAATATCTTTTGAACTGCTAGAAACAAGCCACTTTCTCTGTAGTAATGGTAAAAACATAACGGTCACGAATCTGCGCTCAATTTATTCTCTGTGGCACTAAGAGGTGTATCTAAAAGCTTATCATCACAACGATTATCATCTTCTTCTTTTGTTTTCTAGGTCTCACAGCGAGATGTTTACGAGCAATTTAGAGCCGACTGAAATGGCTTGTGTCAACTTGCGCTAGCTATCTCAAACGTTAGCCATCTAGCTAGGTTAGCTAAGAAAACATGCAGTAATTCAACGTTGGCTAGCAAAAAAGAGACTTATAAAACAAGTCAAGGTTCCGAACCACCAGCTGCTGAAAATATGCTTCCACTTCACAGCCGTTTCAAGAAGATATTTACAAAAATAGTCACCTAACAGCATGAGGTTGGCGCCTGAAACTGATCATTTGAATCTACAGTAGGCATAAGCTGTTACTGTAAAAAATAATGTGTTACAGGATTTTTACAGGATTCTTAGTTAATAACAGTATTTTCCAGCATTGTTCCCATAATACAGTGCTATCTACAGCATTAATGCTGTAAAACAACATGTACAGCATTTTACTGTGCATTTTACAGTGTTTTACTGTTGAGATTACAGAACGGTCTTACAGTGCAGGTATACACACACAAACACACACGTTTCCCTCGGACAGCCGCGAAGCACGGATGCAGAGTAGAATTATTAGATTGCATGTTATTCCCTAAGTGAGTCAATAAATCCTCCCTCTAATTCTACTTTATGCAAAGCCTAGCAGACTGTGTGTGTTTAACTCTCATAGTGAGGGAAAGACATTCTCTTCCCTTGGTTGTAAAAAGTTAAAATTAGCCAAATATAAACAGTACATATCAAGCTTGGCATACTTTCAGTTTGAGATTTTTTTAATTAAAAATGTTATTTAACTAGGCAAGTCAGTTAAGAACAAATTCTTATTTGCAATGATGGCCTACCGGGAAACAGTGGGTTAACTGCCTTGTTCAGAGTACAGAACGACAGATTTTTACCTTGCTATCTGCCTAGTGGTTAGATGACAAACCATCCACAAATTACGCAGGATTTTGACAGCAAAATTGTATCAACTATCTTGTTATTAGGGATCAGTCTTGGAAATTCTCTGTTTTGAGTATACAGGGTGGGAAAGGCTTTTGGAATTACATTTTGAAAACCTCTTTTGTAAGCATTTACGTTCCGTCGCTGTTTGTTATGGGCTGCAAATGGCACCCTAACTCCCTGGTCAAAAGGAGTGAACTATGTAGGGAATAGGGCATCATTTGGGACACGCACATTGCCTCCCTATGTTGACCATTGCTCGTGTTGATCCCATGTGATCCATGAATTTATTTACAATAATCATAATCCAGTGTAAACTAGGCTTTAATGGGACTGAATAACGGTATGGCTCAAATGGTACCCTATTCCCTATATAGTGCAATTCTTTATTTTGTTTACCAAGGCCCATAGGGCTCCAGTCAAAAGTGGTGAACCACATAGGGAATAGGGTGCCATTTGAGACACATGCTAAGTAAGTTGTGTTCCCCCGGCAAGGGCCTCATGACCACAATAGCCTACATGCACAAACCTCTCAAACCAAACATTAAGCCATTCACAATGCTCATATGCTTATGAATGCTGGTCCTTTTGTTAGGATACATTCTCACAAATGAGCCATTGTCCACTTAACCATTTTTCATCTAGAAAGCCTTTTGTTTTAAAAAAAAATACTGGAAGCGAAAAATGCCATCCTGACTGCTAGACTTCTCCGATCTCACTGAGGAATGAAACTGTCCTCATGGGGTTTACGACTGTGATAGGATTCTCTGGAAGATAGACTCATGCACACAGGTACACAACAGCATGTATCCAAGAACACACAAGACACACACACACACACACACACACACACACAAGCCTCTTAGGGGTTATGTCGGGTGAAAAGTTTAAAACTGGATGCATAAAGATGAAGGCTAATCACAATATTCTTGTCTTGCCTCAGAGAAGCAAAAAAGTCCCATTGAAAGATTCAGAGTGGTGTATTAGTTCCCATTACATTCTGCTTAGGGTATAACACGTGCCTTGTTTGAAAGAACCAAGTTACTGACTTGCGTGTTCCTCTCTCCTTCCGTAGAGTCTACCTGTGCGGAGACACTTCTGTCCAGGGACTGGAAAGACAGGAGGGACAGACTGAATGCCAGCGAGCTCCTAGGAGAGGTCAAAGGTGAGACGGCTGTTATTCACAGGCTGCGTCCCAATAATACCTCCTTTCTCCTGAAATGTGCACTCGTTCACTACTTCTACAATTCTAAAAGCAGTGGATGGTGGAGGTGTGGACACATGGGTGATGGTGTGATATGTTCTATATCTTAAATGTATACATTCAGATTTACATTCAGATTTACACTGAACAAAAAAAGAGATGCAACATGCAGCGTTGGACTAGTAACCGAAAGGTTGCAAGTTCGAATCCCCGAGCTGACAAGGTACAAATCTGTCATTCTGCCCCTGAACAGGCAGTTAACCCACTGTTCCTAGGCCGTCATTGAAAATAAGAATTTTTCTGAACTGACTTGCCTAGTAAAATAAAGTTAAATTTTTTTTTTTAATTCAACAATTTCTCTGATTTTACTGAGTTACAGTTCATATCAGGAAATCGGGCAATTGAAAAAAAATGTACTAGGCCCTAATCTATGGATTTCACATGACTGGGAATAAAGATATGCATCTGTTGGTCACGGATACCTTTAAAAAAGGAGGTAGGGTCGTGGATCAGAAAACCAGTCGTTATCTGGTGTGACCGCCATTTGCCTCATGCAGCACAACACATCTCCTTTGCATTGAGTTGATCAGGCTGTTGATTGTGGCCTGTGGAATGTTGTCCTGCGAAGTTGCTGGATATTGGCGGGAACTGGAACACGCTGTCGTACACGTTGATCCAGAGCACCCCAAACATGCTCAATGGGTGACATGTCTGGTGAGTATGCAGGCCATGGAAGAACTGGGACATCTTCAGCTTCCAGGAATTGTGTACAGATCCTTGAGACATACAGTGCCTTGCGAAAGTATTCGGCCTCCTTGAACTTTGCGACCTTTTGCCACATTTCAGGCTTCAAACATAAAGATATAAAACTGTATTTTTTTGTGAAGAATCAACAACAAGTGGGACACAATCATGAAGTGGACCGACATTTATTGGATATTTCAAACTTTTTTAACAAATCAAAAACTGAAAAATTGGGCGTGCAAAATTATTCAGCCCCTTTACTTTCAGTGCAGCAAACTCTCTCCAGAAGTTCAGTGAGGATCTCTGAATGATCCAATGTTGACCTAAATGACTAATGATGATAAATACAATCCACCTGTGTGTAATCAAGTCTCCGTATAAATGCACCTGCACTGTGATAGTTTCAGAGGTCCGTTAAAAGCGCAGAGAGCATCATGAAGAACAAGGAACACACCAGGCAGGTCCGAGATACTGTTGTGAAGAAGTTTAAAGCCGGATTTGGATACAAAAAGATTTCCCAAGCTTTAAACATCCCAAGGAGCACTGTGCAAGCGATAATATTGAAATGGAAGGAGTATCAGACCACTGCAAATCTACCAAGACCTGGCTGTCCCTCTAAACTTTCAGCTCATACAAGGAGAAGAATGATCAGAGATGCAGCCAAGAGGCCCATGATCACTCTGGATGAACTGCAGAGATCTACAGCTGAGGTGGGAGACTCTGTCCATAGGGCAACAATCAGTCGTATATTGCACAAATCTGGCCTTTATGGAAGAGTGGCAAGAAAAAAGCCATTTCTTAAAGATATCCATAAAAAGTGTTGTTTAAAGTTTGCCACAAGCCACCTGGGAGACACACCAAACATGTGGAAGAAGGTGCTCTGGTCAGATGAAACCAAAATTGAACTTTTTGGCAACAATGCAAAACGTTATGTTTGGCGTAAAAGCAACACAGCTCATCACCCTGAACTCACCATCCCCACTGTCAAACATGGTGGTGGCAGCATCATGGTTTGGACCTGCTTTTCTTCAGCAGGGACAGGGAAGATGGTTAAAATTGATGGGAAGATGGATGGAGCCACATACAGGACCATTCTGGAAGAAAACCTGATGGAGTCTGCAAAAGACCTGAGACTGGGACGGAGATTTGTCTTCCAACAAGACAATGATCCAAAACATAAAGCAAAATCTACAATGGAATGGTTCAAAAATAAACATATCCAGGTGTTAGAATGGCCAAGTCAAAGTCCAGACCTGAATCCAATCGAGAATCTGTGGAAAGAACTGAAAACTGCTGTTCACAAATGCTCTCCATCCAACCTCACTGAGCTCGAGCAGTTTTGCAAGGAGGAATGGGAAAAAATGTCAGTCTCTCGATGTGCAAAACTGATAGAGACATACCCCAAGCGACTTACAGCTGTAATCGCAGCAAAAGGTGGCGCTACAAAGTATTAACTTAAGGGGGCTGAATAATTTTGCACGCCCAATTTTTCAGTTTTTGATTTGTTAAAAAAGTTTGAAATATCCAATAAATGTCGTTCCACTTCATGATTGTGTCCCACTTGTTGTTGATTCTTCACAAAAAAATACAGTTTTATATCTTTATGTTTGAAGCCTGAAATGTGGCAAAAGGTCGCAAAGTTCAAGGGGGCCGAATACTTTCGCAAGGCACTGTAAATGGGGCCGTGCATTATCTTGCTGAAACATAAGGTGATGGTGGCGGATGAATGGCACGACAATGGGCCTCAGGATCTCGTCACGTTATCTCTGTGCATTCAAATGCCATCGATAAAATGCAATTGGGTTCATTGTCTGTAGCTTATGCCTGTCCATACCATAACTTGACTGTCACCATGGGGCACTCTGATCACAACATTTACATCAGCAAACCGCTCGGCCTCATGATTCCATCTGCCCGGTACAGTTGAAACTGGGATTCATCTGTGAAGAGCAACGTTCTCATTTAACGTGTATAGAACATTAATATGTTATGTCCTGATAACATTGTAACCACGTTCTGGGTAAGTTATATTTGATATATTGAAAACACACAGGAACATTCCTATGAAAATGTTAGTTAATGACCTAATTAGATAGATGGGAACGTTCTCTAAAGCTGTGAGATAATAATGAGTCGTTATGAAATGGTCAACTAAAGTCGTCAGCATGTTGTGTCATGGTCCCCTGGAAGTTTTTTTTCGACTTCCCGCTTTGTCCCGGGGACGTCACCTGATGGTTGCAAAGAAACATTCTCCCGCCCAATTTTTTAAATATTTTACCTATCACCCTTTGTTACTTGTTGCCAAGCCCATCAAAGCCCTGATTGGTGAAACACGGATGCAGTCACAGCTCTTTGTATCTTGGCAATGCTTGGGACACCCACAGTGCTTTTAACATACATATTTGACCCACGATTACATTGTGTATGTTTATTCATATGGTAATTATTACTTAACATGTACTCACATGGGATTCAAACACACAACCTCTTGCTTCACAGTGTTGCGGTTTTCCTGCTACGCCACCATGTCAATTAATGATTTCAGCTGCAGGCCTATTCCTACACTTTGCAGTTCAAAGTGCGTTCTCAGCTCTGTTAAAAATACACTGAAGAAAAACTATGATGTTTATCACAGTGACTCGGGAATACCATTAAAACAGAATAATATGCCCCACCAATATTAGACAACTAACATGAAAACCCTCATTTAAAATTTCTGAAATAGGTCAGATTAGAGAATAGTCAGGTTACTAAAATAGCAGTGCAGTTGGCATTCTTTTGCTGTGTGCAGAGATGCATTATAGGTCATGAATGTGTAGGGGACTTATGAAATTCTACAGCGTTGGTGGCGCAGCAGAAAGATCAATATAACCCCAAATCCAGAGGTTGTGAAATCTAATCCCTGGTGGGGTGATATTGAAAATCAGTACTAAGTGATCATGCCAAATGGAATCATATTGTCATTGATGAAATATTTCTACACAGTTTTAGCTGAACAGTTTACCACTAACATTAAAACGCCCATACCATTTAATGACTTTGCCTGTAATGGTTTGGGACACATGTGACCATCACGTGACGAAACCAACGGGGGACCATGACACAATGTCCAAAGAATGTCCTAAAAACATCCTCTGCAACCAACTACAAACTATACAAAACCTCCTAAGAACGTTCAGGGGTCCTTCAGGAAACCTTTACAAATACAATATAATGTAAGAACTTCTTATCAAGACAGAAGATTTCTCCTCTTGCTTGGTGAAAGCTGTTACCATTATGCATGTATTTATCCATATATAGGGAAACAGTCTAACCACACACCTATTTCTCACAATTGGTTTAGCAGTAAACCTTTTCCTGTCCAGGTTGTAATTGTAACTTTGAGTACCTGTACAAAAAAGCTGTCCACTTTCTAATGTTTGTATGCATCAGAAATAACATTTACGAGCATATAAATGAGGTGGGGTAAATGTACTTGTTTTTATTTTGGTATTGGTATTTTATTAGATGTTTTATTATAGTCGGCTGATGGAAAAACGTATCGGTAATGACTTTACTTCCCTTGCTATATTGTGAATAAAAGTTACCTGTCTAACAGAACACAGAGGGTCTTCTTTAATGGAAGCCTGTCCAACATAATCCAGGTAGAATCAGGAATTCCCCAGGGCAGCTGTCCAGGCCCCTTACTTTTTTCAATCTTTACTAATGACATGCTACTGGTCTTGAGTAAAGCCAGTGTGTCTATGTATGCAGATGAATCAATATTATACACGTTAGCTACTACAGTGAGTGAAATCACTGCAACACTTAACAAAGAGCTGCAGTTGGTTTCAGAATGGGTGGCATGGAATAAGTTAGTCCTAAATATTTAAAAAAAACTAAAAGCATTGTATTTGTGACAAATCATTCACTAAACCATAAACCTCAACCAAATCTTGTAATACATAATGTGGAAATGGTTTGTAAACTGTCATGGTCAAAACATGTTGATACAACAGTAGTGAAGATGAGAAGAAGTCTGTCCATAATAAAGCCTCCTCTGCTTTTTTAACAACACTATCAGCAAGGCAGGTCCTACAGGCTCTAGTTTTGTTGCACCTGGACTACTGTTCATTCGTGGTTAGGTGCCACAAAGAGATACCTCGGAAAATTACAATTGGCTTAGAACAGGGCAGCACGGCTGGCCCGTAAATGTACGAAGAGAGCCAACATTAATAATATGTATGTAAACCTCTCATGGCTCAAATTGGAAGAGAGATGTTGTAAGACGTGTTGACATGCTGAATGCACCGAGGTGTCTGTTTAAACTACTAGCACACAGCTCGGACACCCATGCATACCCTACAAGACATGCCAGGTCTTCACAATCGCCAAGTCAAGAACAGACTAGGCACATAATATTACATAGAGACATGGCTACATGGAAGCACCTGCCAATATGACTGGGCAATAATCAAGATGAGATAAAACTAGAGACTGCAGGACTTGCTTTGTGAAGTGTGGTGTCAAATAAGCAGAGCATCTCTTTATGACGGACAGACCTCTCCCCATCTTTACAATCATTGAATCAATATGTTTCGACCATGACGGTTTACAATCCAAAGTTATGTAGGCTTCTCAACCTGCTCAGCAGCCACATTATGCATGATCAGATTAATCTGAGGTCTAGAATTTAGGAAACGATTTGTAGCAAATACAATTGTTTTAGAGATGTTCAGGATTAGTTTATTACTGACCACCCATTCTAAAACTAACTCCAACTCTTTGTTTAGGGTTGCAGAGATTTCACTAACTGTGGTTGCTGAAATGTATAGTGTTGAATCATCAACATGCACAAGCTTTGTTTTAATGCTAGTGGTTGGTCATTAGTTAAAATAGAAAAGAGTAGAGGGCCAAGAGAGCGCCCCTGCGGTACATCACTCTACATGTTTAACATTAGAGAAGCTTCCATTAAAGAAAAAATCCTCTGTGTTCTATTAGATAGACAGGTCTAAATCCACAATATGGTAGAGGTTGAAAATCCATAACACATACATTTTTTCAATAACAGGTTATGGTCAATAATTTCAAAGGTTGCATTACAGCTCCCACAATCTTCTTATTACCCATTTCTTTCAACCAATCATCAGTAATTTGTGTCAGTGAAGTACATATGTTCCCTTCTCTATAAGCATGCTGAAAGAGAAATAGCATTGTATCTGGTCAAACAAATAAAAATGTAAAGTTTGCTAAGAGTCGGCAGTAAGCTGATTGGTCGGCTGTTAGAATCAAAGGATGCTTTACCATTTTCGGGTATCGGAATGACTTTGGCTTCCCTCCAGGTCTGAGGATTTTTAAAAAATCTCATTTTTTACCAGATTGATTAAAGATATGAAAATATATAGTCTGCTACCATCCTCAGTAGCTTGCTATCTAAATTGTCAATACCTTACCGACACTTAAATTACAAAATTCATTATTAGGTATTTTATGCATGAATATGATGACTCACAGTTTATTGTTGGCATTTCTTTCCTAAATGTGCCTACTTTGCCAATGAAATAGTACTTAAAGTAATGGTCAACAAAAGGTTTTTGTGATAAATGAGCCATCTGATTCAATGAAAGATGGAGTTGACGTAGTCTTTCTGCCCATAATTCCATTTAAACTATTCCAAAGATTTTTCCCATCATACTTTATAAATTGTATCTTGGTTTCATAATATAATTTTTTATTAATTTAAAAACATTTTTTGTCACATCG
Organism: Oncorhynchus nerka; assembly: GCF_034236695.1. Classification (NCBI taxonomy): domain Eukaryota; kingdom Metazoa; phylum Chordata; class Actinopteri; order Salmoniformes; family Salmonidae; genus Oncorhynchus; species Oncorhynchus nerka. The sequence continues at coordinate 52,907,377 of NC_088404.1, read as the reverse complement.
TTTCTCAATTTACAGTAAGTTTGCCAATCGGATGTGCAGCCAGACTTTTTCACTACTCCTTTTGCCTCGTCCCTCTCAACCATACAACTTTACAATTCTTCATCAATCCACGGGGCCTTTACAGTTCTTAACAGTCAGTTTCATGCTTATTAATAACAGGAAGAAAGCATTTCATGAATGCACTAAGTGCAGCGTCTGGATGCCCCTCATTACACACATCAGACCAACAAATATTTTTAACATTTTGCATGATCTCTTATTGTAGGCCGAGCCTTTGTAACTTTGTCTTTTCTAGATATGGCCACTGTATTATGGACTGTACATCCAATGCGTATGGATACAGCTTTGGAGCAGAGTTCTGCAGCATTGGTAAAAATGTGATCAATACACATGGATGATAAAGTGAAAGTATAGTTCCTGTACTGTTTGTAATCACCCTGGTAGGTTGATTAATAATCTGAACCAGATTGCAGGCACTGGTTACAGGTTACAGCTTTCCCTTGAGCGGACAGCTTGATGAAAGGCAGTCTATATTCAGGTCACCCAGAAAATAGATCGCTCTGTTAACATCACACACATTATCAAGCATTGCACATATGTTATCCAGTTAAGGAATGTTAGCACTTGGTGGCCTATAGCAGCACTCCAATAGTTGAGGCTTTAGATGTTTTTATTTATTTCACCTTTATACAACCAGGTAGGCTAGTTGAGAACAAGTTCTCATTTACAACTGCGACTTGGCCAAGATAAAGCAAAGCAGTGTCGACACAAACAACAACACAGAGTTACACATGGAATAAACAAAAATACAGTCAATAACAAAATAGAGAAAAATGTCTATATAGAGTGCGTGCAAATGAGTTAAGATAAGGGAGGTAATGCAATAAATAGGCCATAGTGGCGAAATGATTACAATTTAGCAATTAAACACTGGAGTGATAGATGTGCAGAAGATGAATGTGCAAGTAGAGATACTGGGGTGCAAAGGAGCAAAATAATAAGGAACAGTATGGGGATGAGCTAGTTGGATGGGCTATTTACAGATGGACTATGCACAGGTGCAGTGGTCTGTGAGCTGCTCTGACAGGTGGTGCTTAAAGTTAGTGAGGGAGATATGGGTCTCCAGCTTCAGTGATTTTTGCAATTTGTTCCAGTCATTGGCCTGCAGAGAACTGGAAGGAAAGGCAGCCAAAGGAGGAATTGGCTTTCGGGGTGACCAGTGAAATATACCTGCTGGAGCACGTGCTGCGGGTGGTGTTGCTATGGTGACCAGTGAGCTGAGATAAGGCTGGGCTTTACCTAGCAAAGACTTATAGATGACCTGGAGCCAGTGGGTTTGGCGACGAATATGAAGCGAGGGCCAGCCAACGAGAGCACACAGGTCGCAGTGTTGGGTAGTATATGGGGCTTTGGTGGCAAATGGATGGCACTGTGATAGACTGCATCCAATTTGCTGACTAGAGTGTTGGTGGTTATTTTGTAAATGACATCGCCGAAGTCAAGGATCAGCAGGATAGTCAGTTTTACGAGGGTATGTTTGGTAGCACGAGTGAAGGATGCTTTGTTGCGAAATAGGAAGCCGATTCTAGATTTCATTTTGGATTGGATATGCTTAATGTGAGTCTGGAAGGAGAGTTTAGAGTCTAACCAGACACCTAGGCATTTATAGTTGTCCACATATTCTAAGTCAGAACCATCCAGAGTAGTGATGTTGGACAGGCGGGCATGTGCGGGCAGTGATCGGTTGAGTAGCATGCATTTAGATTTACTTGCATTTAAGAGCAGTTGGAGGCCACCGAAGGAGAGTTGTATGGCATTGAAGCTCATCTGGAGGTTAGTTAACCTCTTCAGTCGACCCTCTACTTTTTTGAACATTCTGTTAAAAATCGCGCAACATTTCAGCGCCCTGCTACTCATGCCAGGAATATAGTATATGCATTTGCTTAGTCTGTGTGGATAGAAAACACTCAGACGTTTAAAAAACTGGTTAAATCACTGCTGTGGCTTTACCAGAACGGCATTTACATCGAAAAGCACAGGAAAAACTGATCACTGAAAATGGGAAAATATATCCATGCGCTACTTGATCCCATTGATAAAGGTGAACCACAATTAATTGACTGAGGTTGCAGTACCTACAGCTTCCACACGGTGTCTAGAGTCTTGTCATTTCCCTTCGAGTTTTTTCTTGGTCAAACACATGCAGGACACCGTATCTAATCCGGTCTAGGACCGGATATTTTCGTTGAGTTTCTAGCCGGATATTTTTCCAGACGGACAGCTAATGATCTTTACATCGCCTCCTGATGAATTTTATCGCTTATTAACGTTTACTAATACCTAAAGTTGCATTACAAACGTATTTCGAAGTGTTTTGTGAAAGTTTATCGTCGACTTTTTGAATTTTAAAAAATGACGTTACGTTTTGAAACGATGTTTTTTTCGTTTATCACACAGTCTACATATAACGATATCTAGGCTTTATATGGACCGATTTAATCGAAATAAAGACCCAAATAGTGTTTATGGGACATCTAGGAGTGCCAACAAAGAAGATGGTGAAAGGTAATGAATGTTTTCTATTTTATTGTGCGGTTTGTGTAACGCCGAAATGCTAATTATTTTGTTTACGTCCCCTGTGGGTCTTTTGGGGTGTTGCATGCTATCAGATAATAGCTTCTCATGCTTTCGCCGAAAAGCATTTTAAAAATCTGACTTGTTGCCTGGATTCACAACGAGTGTAGCTTTAATTCGATACCCTGCATGTGTATTTTAATGAACTTTTGAGTTTTAACTAATACTATTAGCATTTAGCGTAGCGCATTTGCATTTCCAGAGCTCTAGTTGGGACGCAAGCGTCCCGAGTAGAAGCAACAGGTTAACACAGTGTCCAAAGAAGGGCCAGAAGTATACAGAATGGTGTCGTCTGCGTAGAGGTGGATCAGAGAATCACCAGCAAGAGCGACATCATTGATGTATACAGAGAAAAGAGTTGGCCCGAGAATTGAACCTTGTGGCACCCCCATAGAGACTGCCAGAGGTCCTTGACAACATGCCCTCCGATTTGACACACTGAACTCTGTCTGAGAAGTAGTTGGTGAACCAGGCGAGGCATTTGAGAAACCAAGGCTGATGAGTCTGTCGATAAGAATGTGGTGATTGACAGAGTTGAAAGCCTTGGCCAGGTTGATGAATACAGCTGCACAGTATTGTCTTTTATCGATGGTGGTTATGATATCGTTTAGGACCTTGAGCGTGGCTGAGGTGCACTCATGACCAGCTCGGAAACCAGATTGCATAGTGGAGAAGGTACAGTGGGATTCTAAATGGTCGGTGATCTGTTTGTTAACTTGGCTTTCGAAGACCTTAGAAAGGCAGTTTAGGTCTAGAGTGTCTCCCCCTTTGAAGAGGGGGATGACCGGGGCAGCTTTCCAATCTCTGGGGATCTCAGACAATACGAAAGAGAGGTTGAACAGGCAAGTAATAGGGGTTGCAACAATTTCGGGCTGATAATTTTAGAAAGAGAGGGTCCAGATTGTCTAGCCCTTCTGATTTGTAGATGAAGCAGGTGCACCTGCAAACCCAACACTTCAACAGCTTTATACATGAGATTCTCTCTAAGCTTTACAGGAATATGGCTCTGAATATATACAGCAACACCTCCCCCATAGGCATTCCTGTCTCTTCTGTAGATGTTATATCCTTCTATTGCTACTGCTTTATCATCAAATTAATGATCTAAGTGAGTCTCAGAGATGGCCAATATATGAATGTTATCTGATGTTAGCAAGTTATTTAATGAACCTCTTTTCTAAATCTACATACAGTATATTAATGGGTTATTTTTATCCCATTCCTGGGTAGCTTATCAGATATAGACATAATATGGAAGGAAACAAAACGAACAAACAAAGAATGAAAAGAACGTTGTTCGGATAATAGTCAACCAAGCACTCGTGCGTGTCAGTTGGTGTATGTGATGGTTTGTGTGTGATGTGGGACTGAAGCTTGGCCCTCTCACTTGGTCTGATATGCAAAGAAAGCGAATGAGCACGGGGCTAGGAAAGCTAAACGATTTTAGCGTGTTGTGTTCAATTCAAACTCACGTTCATTGTGAAGATACAGATCATGAAGCACTAGCTTGTGAATATACACAGGTGGAGGAGCGATACGTAGAATTGCACACAGGCCCGTTTAAGCGGACGGGATCTACTTTAGGGGTTGCAAACTTGAATACCATATCAATTATGCTTTTTTTTCTCTCTCTCTCTCTTTCTCACAAACACACCCTCAAATACATTACATTACATTACATTTAAGTCATTTAGCAGACGCTCTTATCCAGAGCGACTTACAAATTGGTGCGTTCACCTTAAGACATCCAGTGGAACAGCCACTTTACAATAGTGCATCTAAATCTTTTAAGGGGGGGGGGGGTGAGAAGGATGACTTTATCCTATCCTAGGTATTCCTGAAAGAGGTGGTGATTGACTCCGCTGTCCTGGCATCGTGAGGGAGTTTGTTCCAACATTGGGGGGCCAGAGCAGCGAACAGTTTTGACTGGGCTGCGCGGAACTGTACTTCCTCAGTGGTAGGGAGGCGAGCAGGCCAGAGGTGGATGAACGCACTGCCCTTGTTTGGGTGTAGGGCCTGATCAGAGCCTGGAGGTACTGAGGTGCCGTTCCCCTCACAGCTCCGTAGGCAAGCACCATGGTCTTGTAGCGGATGCGAGCTTCAACTGGAAGCCAGTGGAGAGAGCGGAGGAGCGGGGTGACGTGAGAGAACTTGGGAAGGTTGAACACCAGACGGGCTGCGGCGTTCTGGATGAGTTGTAGGGGTTTAATGGCACAGGCAGGGAGCCCAGCCAACAGCGAGTTGCAGTAATCCAGACGGGAGATGACAAGTGCCTGGATTAGGACCTGCGCTGCTTCCTGTGTGAGGCAGGGTCGTACTCTGCGGATGTTGTAGAGCATGAACCTACAAGAACGGGCCACCGCCTTGATGTTAGTTGAGAACGACAGGGTGTTGTCCAGGATCACGCCAAGGTTCTTAGCGCTCTGGGAGGAGGACACAATGGAGTTGTCAACCGTGATGGCGAGATCATGGAATGGGCAGTCCTTCCCCGGGAGGAAGAGCAGCTCCGTCTTGCATACATATAATACAACACAGATATATTGATCCCGAAAAACACACGCACACAGGCACACACACAGAGAGAGAAAATGCATCATCGTCCTTAAGTTGGCGAGGCACAGGGTCTACGAATTGAGACCCACAGAATGTTGATGGATAAATCAAAAAAGTGCTTTAGTGTGGTTATAGGTTAACATCTAGTCCATTCTATACATGCTTATAGGGGTGGCTGTGAGGCTGTGCATTGTATGAAAGCTGACTTACAGAGGTGACAATATGTTTTACAGAGTGTTTTATAGCCTTGATTATCACACACACACACACACACACACACACACACACACACACACACACACACACACACACACACACACACACACACACACATCCATCTATATTGGACAGGAATACTTTGATTTGAAACAGTTCTCTTTTATTTCACCATATTCTGGGCCTCCTCAGTGTCTGAGTGACTGCAGGCTCTGTCCAGACACACATATAACATCTGATAAAATTATTATAAACCACAGGAAAAAAACTGATATCCAGCTGAATAATCATACAAAACTCTAAAAACATGCTACACAACACGTTCTGGACATTTATACGCGCTGTTTTTGAAAACCCCTCCTGGCTTTAACATTACAGCCATGTGTCCCAAATGGCACTCTATTCCCTACATAGTGCACGGGTCCTGGTCAAAAGTTGTGCACTATGTGGGGAATGCAGTAAAGGTGCCATTTAGGACTCACCCATGATGAGCTATCTGAGTCCAGCCCTCTCATTCCTCATCAATCTGCTCCTTCTTAGCGGCACTCTGAAAGCGTCATTTAGATTGGCCCCTTAGAAATGGCAAGCATTTCCTCAGTGGAAAGCGTAAAAAAAAATGTACAGAAACACTCATGAGTGGGAACAGGACTGACATTGAACCTCCTCACTTCAACTCTCATGTTTAAGCAGCTGGAGCTGTCTCTCTCTCCCTCACCCTTTTTCCTCATGTATACTCTCTCTCCCTCTTATCTCTCTCTCTCTCTTATCTCTCTCTCTCTCTCTCTCTCTCTCTCTCTCTCTCTCTCTCTCTCTCTCTCCCATGCAGTTCAAATCAAATCAAATGTTATTTGTCACACGCGCCGAATACAACAACAACCTTACAGTGAAATGCTTACTTTACAAGTCCTTAACCAACAATGCAGTTTAAAAAAATAAGTGTTCAGTAAAAAATAGATAAGTTAAAATAACAAATGGTTAAAGAGCAGCAATAAAATAACGGTAGCGAGGCTAGATACAGGGGGTACCGGTACAGAGTCAATGTGGAGGCTAGATACAGGGGGTACCGGTACAGAGTCAATGTGGAGGTTATATACAGGGGGTACCGGTACAGAGTCAGTGTGGAGGCTAGATACAGGGGGTACCGGTACAGAGTCAATGTGGAGGCTAGATACAGGGGGTACCGGTACAGAGTCAATGTGGAGGCTAGATACAGGGGGTACCGGTACAGAGTCAATGTGTCAATTTATTTGAAGTAATATGTACATGTACTGTATGTAGAGTTAAAGTGACTACGCATAGATAATAATCAGAGAGTAGCAGCAGCATAAAATAGGGAGTGGGGGGGGGGGGGGACAATGCAAATAGTCTGGGTAGCCATTTGATTAGCTGTTCAGAAGTCTTATGGCTTGGGGGAAGAAGCCTTTTGGACCTTGACTTGGCGCTCCGGTACCGCTTGCCGTTGCTGGCCATATAGCCTTAAACCTGAGTCCTATTCATTAGTGTAAGATGTAGCAAAATGAAAACTAGTATTTCTTATTGGACAAGATCAGGTAGACCCTCCATGATTCAGTCAATGTTATTCCATTTGGTGCCTAATGAATACAACCCTGGTCCCATCAGAGGGAGCAACATTATGGTATTTTCCCACACAGTGCAAATATGTGGGCTGCATTCAGTACGGCACAACGCTGTGGAACATTCAGCTAGAAATAGTTAGTGTAGAACAGATATGCCTCTCTGACATGTAGAATAAGGAATCGTGTAAACTCTATTCACTACATTTCTATCTGCACCCTGCGGAAAGCAATGCCGGTCTATCCCCCAACTCCACAGGAAGCGACTATATGGACTCTCCACATGCACACACACACAGAAATGCACGTACACACACACACACACTCTCTCTCTCGCTCTCTCTACACAGAGCGCTCTCTGTTCCACCAGCTGTGTCCTCTCTCCAAAACACTGTGATTAATTTCAAACAGCCGACTCACTTCTTAATGGCTGACATGGAACGGGGCCTAACCACTGAAAGAGAGATAGATAGATTGGTAAGTAAGTAGGTAGGTAGGTAGGTAGGTAGGTTAGGTAGGTAGGTAGGTAGGTAGGTAGGTAGGTAGGTAGGTAGTTAGGTTAGGTAGGTAGGTTAGGTAGGTAGGTAGGTAGGTAGTTAGGTTAGGTAGGTAGGTAGGTAGTTAGGTTAGGTAGGTAGGTAGGTAGGTAGTTAGGGTAGGTAGGTAGGTAGGTAGGTAGGTAGGTAGGTAGGTAGGTAGGTAGGTAGGTAGGTAGGTAGGTAGGTAGGTAGGTAGGTAGGTTAGGGGGTAGGTTAGGTTAGGTTATTTTTTTAAATTTGCCTGGACAAATCTAATAATATTTTCCCAGATTTTTCTTCCTGTCGGACTGAGAAAATCTGTAATATTATATCTGTTAAATTCAGTCTACTCTACCACTCTTGGGTTTTTAAATCTGTGCTGTTTTTTTTATTTATTGATAAACATTTGGGGCTGGGAAGGAACCTGTGCAGTTGAGGTTCATTGACTTACATGTATTGAAGAGGTGAGCTCATATGAAAAAGGTGCATAGCACCTGAGCTAGATAGAGTTCCCCAGCTCGGCTCTCAATTGAAACATTGTGTTGCTTGTGACAGATGGAGCGATGGTACGTGGGCCAGGTGTCTGGGTCTTTTTGTTGTGTGCTACTGAAGGGAGGTTAGTCATGACGTGGAATGCAATAAGCTGACACACACAGGAGTTCCTTTGACATGATGATGATGTTTTTGGCAAGAGAAACGGGGTCTCCCGCCACGAACATATTCATTTCATCATCATTACATTTACATTTGAGTCATTTAGCAGACACTCTTATCCACAGCCACTTAAAGTTTGTGAAGGTGGGACAACCAGCCATAGTAAAAAAAAAAAAAGTACAAGTACGTCATGGTATGTACTGTGTGTGTGTGTGTGTGTGTGTGTGTGTGTGTGTCTTTGTTTGTGTGTGGATTAAAGTTTACACTGTTTTCCGTTTTCAATTGTATTAATGCAAAATTGGTCAAGGCTCTCTTGTTGTTTTGGCGCGGGGGAGCAAAAGAGTCAAGAGAGGGAGAGAAAGAAAGGGAATTGGTTCCTGGTTTGGCTTGTAAATTCAACTGGTATGACACTTCATCCATAATCCTGATGGATGGTTAGTTGACAGGCAGAAAAGGCTGAAATTATTATTATTATTATTGTCAGCTATAGTTGATGAATGTCTAGCATGTGTTTTTGCGCATGGCATAATAAATACATATACAGTATATGTATATGCATGTCTATTATTGTTCTGTGACTGCACCTGGCATTGAAATATTCACTTTAGGGAATGTGTGTGTGTGTGTGTGTGTGTGTGTGTGTGTGTGTGTGTGTGTGTGTGTGTGTGTGTGTGTGTGTGTGTGTAGGGGGTGGCGGTTGGGGGTGATTGAGTAGGTTGATTGTCCAACACCAATTGTGTGTGTAAACTACCGGTCAAAAGTTTTAGAACACGTACTCATTCAAGGATTTTTCTATTTCTATCTACATTGTAAAATAATAGTGAGGACATCAACACTAAGAAATAACACATATGGAATCATATGTGTCCAAAACAGTGTTAAACAAATCTAAATATATTTTAGGTTTGAGATTCTTCAAATAGCCACTCTTTGCCTTGATGACAGCTTGGCACACTCTTGGCATTCTCTCAACCAGCTTCGACCATGAAGGCCTGATTCACAGTCTTCTCTGAAAAGTTGATGTTGAGATGTGTCTATTACTTGAACTCTGTGAAGCATTTCTTTGGGCTGCAATTTCTGAGGCTGGTAACTGTAATGAACTTATCCTCTGCAGCAAAGGTAACTCTGGGCCTTCCATTCCTGTGGCGATCCTCATGAGAGCCAGTTTCATCATAACACTTGATGGTTTTTGCGACTGCATTTGAAGAATCTTTCAAAGTTCTTGAAATGTTCCATATTGACTGACCTTCATGTCTTAAAGTAATGATGGACTGTCATTTCTCTTTGCTTATGTGAGCTGTTCTTGCCATAATATGGACTTGGTCTTTTACCAAATAGGGTTATCTTCTGTATATCACCCTTACCTTGTCACAACACAACTGATTGGCTCAAATGCATTAAGAAGGAAAGAAATTCCACAAATGAACTTTTAAGAAGGCACACCTGTTAATTGAAATGCATTCCAGGTGACTACCTCGTGAAGCTGGTTGAGAGAATGCCAAGAGTGTGCAAAACTGTCAAGGCAAAGGGTGGCTACAAATATATATATATTTTTTATATGTTTAACACTTTTTTGGGTACTACATGACTCCATATGTGTTATTTCATAGATTTGATTTCTTCACTATTATTCTACAATGTAGAAAATAGTACAAATAAAGAAAAACCCTTCATTGAGTAAGTGTTCTAAAACTTTTGACCGGTAGTGTATGTGAGTGTGTGTATGTGAGTGTGTGTATGTATGCAAGAGTTTGGGGGGACTGCTAACGGGGACTGCTGACTGGAAAGCTGAAGGCTCAATCCCAATTCCGTCCCTTAGCCCTCCCTCTCCATTTTACGAGATCCCATGAGCCGCGTAGATTCGGAGTAGTGTTCCAATTCAACTTAAGGAGTAAGGAGACTGAGTACGCACCCCTGAGGGGCCCCTGTGTTGAGGATCAGCGTGGAGGATGTGTTGTTACCTACCCTTACCACCTGGGGGCGGCCGTCAGGAAGTCCAGGATCCAGCTGCAGAGGGAGGTGTTTAGTCCCAGGGTCCTTAGCTTATTGATGAGCTTTGAGGGTACTATGGTGTTGAACGCTGAGCTGAAGTCAATGAATAGCATTCTCACATAGGTGTTCCTTTTGTCCAGGTGGGCGAAGGCAGTGTGGAGTGCAATGGAGATTTTGGGCCGGTTTGCAAATTGGAGTGGGTCTAGGGTTTCTGTGATGATGGTATTGATGTGAGCCATAACCATTCTTTCAAAACACTTCATGTCTACAGACGTGAGTGCTACGGGTTGGTAGACGTTTAGGCAGGTTACCTTAGTGATCTTGGGCACAGGGACTATGGTGGTATTACAGACTCGGACAGGGAGAGGTTGAAGATGTCAGTGAAGACACTTGCCAGTTGGTCAGCGCATGCTTGGAGTACATGTCCTGGTAATCCGTCTGGCCCTGCGGCCTTGTGAATGTTGACCTGTTTAAAGGGCTTACATCAGCTGTGGAGAGTGTGATCACACAGTCTTCCAGTAGTTTAGCTCATCTGGTAGGCTTGTGTCACTGGGAAGCTCTCGGCTGTGCTTCACTTTGTAGTCTGTAATGGTTTGCAAGCCCTGCCACATCTGACGAGTGTCAGAGCCGGTGTAGTACGATTCGATCTTAGTCCTGTATTGACACTTTGCCTGTTTGATGGTTCGTCGGAGGGCATAGCGGGATCGAGTCCGGGTTAGAGTCCCGCTCCTTGAAAGCGGCAGCTCTAGCCTTTAGCTCCATGGTTTCTGGTTGGGGTATGTATGTACGGTCACTGTGGGGACGATGTCATCGATGCACTTATTGATGAAGTCCATGACTGATGTGTTGTACTCCTCAATGCCATCGGAGGAATCCCGGAACATATTCCAGTCTGTGCTAGCAAAACAGTCCTGTAGCTTAGTATCGGCTTCCTCTGAACACTTTTTGATTGATCTAGTCACTGGTGCTTCCTGCTTTAATTTGAGCTTCTAAGCAGGAATCAGGAGGATAGAATTATGGTCAGATTAGCCAAATGGAGGGTGAGGGAGAGTTTTGTATGCATCTCTGTGTGTGGAGTATAGGTGGTCCAGAATTATTTTTCCTCTGGTTGCACATTTAACATGCTGATAGAAATTTGGTAAAACGGATTTAAGTTTCCCTGCATTAAAGTTCCCGACTACTAGGAGCGCCGCCTCTGGGTGAGCGTTTTCTTGTTTGCTTATGGCGCAATACAGCTCATTCAATGCTGTCTTAGTGTCAGCCTCTGACTGTGGTGGTATGTAAAACAGCTACAAAGAATACAGATGAGAACGCTCTAATGGTAGGTAGTGTGGTCTACAGCGTACGGGCACATTGTTGTTCTGCTGTTCTCAGTTGTTGCTCGTATGGTAGTAAGTGCATATTTGTTGCATGAGAAATATATGGAAAGCTAATACTGTCACCAGTACAGGCATTGTGAAAAACACAAGTCTCGTGGTCAATGAATGGTGGTATCCATTGGCAGTTTCTGATATGCGTGAGGGATGCCTTGATGTCGTGATGTCCCATTCCCTAGGCCTTATTTAGCGCTCCACCAGTTGCTCTGCCACTCCCCCATCAAGGGACACTCAAAAATGAGGGCGGGAGGGAGGGGTGTTGGGATTGAGCCTTAGTCACATGTGCAGCCCCTTGGTTGATCTCTATGCAGCCTGGTGGTAACATCATTATCAGAGATTTTCTGTCTGTGTTTGAAATGATTGGCCCTTGTCCTAATTTATTTACTTGGAACTGACTTGCCTTTTGTAATTACCCCTGAGGGGATAAATAAAGTTTTATTGAATTGAAAGATGATTTTAGCATCAGAGCTGGTATAGCCAACTAGCCATTTAGCATCAGAACTAGCATGGCTAATTAGACATTTAGCGTCAGCGCTAGCCTACAATGCCAGACTGTTCCGCTAGTCTTTTCTACTAGTCTTCTCTGCTAGCCAGTGCTAGCCTTTCTGTTGGTTACATTCCACTAGCTGTTGGAAAAAATATATCTGAGCAGTGAGCAAACATGCATTTATCTTGTGTTTTTTTGCTTTGATGAGAATATAACATTATTGGAAACAGTACACCTTGAATTAAGAAAGGATAAGAGTGATAAAAGGGGGAGCGGGGAGAGTGGAAGAAGGGAGGGAGGAGAAGGAAAAGTGGAAGAGAATACAAACGAAAGAGAGGAACCGGCCAGAGAGAAAATAGACTCAAGTTAATTTTGGGAAAGTAATGGCAAAAACAAGGGAAGAGAGGAGTGTGAGAGAGCCAAGAAAGTGAACGAAAAGAATGAAGAGAGGAAACAGTTGTCTTTGATATATGCAGACCTAGACTTTGTCCCTAATGGCACCCTATTCCCTACATAGTGCACTACTTTTGGCCAGAGCCCTATGGGCCCTGGTCAAAAGTAGTGCACTGCATAGGGAATAGGGTGCCGTTTGGGACGCAGACCAAATCAAGTTACAGTAGATGGAACAGAGAGTCATCAAGTATATTCCACTCTTGGGCTTATTGTAGATACGCTATTACTGTAGTTAGTGCATCTGGATAAAGCTATTGATATTAGCCTGCAATTCAATAGCATACATATGTAATTGAAAATGAGTGGACCAAGGCGCAGCATGAGTATAGTTCACGTATTTTGAATCTCCGTGAAACAAACAAAACGTGAAGTCATGACGTGCATACAGGCAACTAAACACAAACAATATCCCACAAACACAGGTGGGGAAATGGCTACCTAAATATGATCCCCAATCAGAGGCAACGATAAACAGCTGCCTCTAATTGGAACCATATTAGCACCAACACAGAAATAGACACACTAGAACACCCCCTAGTCACGCCCTGACCTACTACACCATAGGGAACCAAGGGCTCTCAAGCAGAGGTCAGGGCCACTCAAGTGGAACGATTCAGAGATGGGAGACCGTGTAGATGAAATGAATATAACAAATTGAAGATGATTATGTATACATTTATATCTCACTTATATGACGGCGATTTCGTCGACATTTCCACCCCCCTCTCCTTCTCCCTCCATCCTTCTAACCCCCAACTCTCGCTCTCCGTCAGGTACCCCAGAGAGTTTGGAGGAGAAGGAGCGTCAGCTTTCGACCATGATTGGCCAGCTCATCAGCCTGCGGGAGCAGCTCCTGGCGGCCCACGACGAGCAGAAGAAGATGGCCGTCTCACAGATGGAGAAGCAGAGGCAGCAAATGGAGCTGGCCCGTCAGCAGCAGGACCAGGTGTGAGGGAGGGAGGGAAGCGGGGAGGGAGGGAGGGAGACAGGAAGGGAAGGAGGGAGAGAGGGGGGAGGGAGAGAGAGAGGCAGGGAGGGAGGGAGGGAGAGAGAGAGGCATGGAGGGAGGGAGAGAGAGAGGCAGGGAGGGAGGGAGGGAGAGAGGCAGGGAGGGAGAGAGAGAGAGAGGCAGGGAGGGAGGGAGGGAGGGGGAGAGGCAGGGAGGGAGGGAGGGGGAGAGGCAGGGAGGGAGGCAGGGAGGGAGGGAGGGAGGCAGGTAGGGAGAGAGAGAGAGAGAGAGAGATTATGTTTGGACAAGTACTTTATTCCCATCACCCCATTATGAGACAACATTCCATCACAAAAGAAAAGTGAGTGTGATTAATAGACAGATTTCTAAATTGGCCTGCTATTTAGCTGTTCAGACATGACGGGGTAATGACCTATATTGACGCCACTGAGAAGCCTTGCCTAAATGAATCTTGACACATGTTCGGATGAGCGACGTCCCATAATGGACAGCCTGTAATTATATAAATACAAATATATATCAAATAACTTTTCAAAAATGGGGCAGCTGTTTTGTATTCTCGTTGAGTGAATATACACTCCGTTTTTGTAGAATTGCAACTGTCTGTCACTGCCTAGGCTCCGCCCCTGGTGACAGGTAGCCAAGGAGGAGGCAGGCTTGTGTCAGTCAGGGTCGTAAACATGTCAATCTCACTGCTTCACTGTTGACTGATAGCGTCGCTTCAGCACGTGCTACTGCCAGTGTTGATTTGGGTTATATAACCCACTCTGTTCTCTCTTGTCTCCCAATATTTCCGCCTTTGTCAAATTTTGGGACTCACCCAGTCTCAGCCCTTTCCCTCCTTTCCCTCCTGTTGCTTCTCATGTTTCTCACTGAAGTATCCTGTCTATCTTCTGTCACCCAATGTCAAAAATAAAGATATGTTCAAGCTTCAATTCTCTTCTTTCCCGTCATCTCATCCCTTTTGTCTCACTTTGTTCTTTCATGTCTTGTTCTTGTCTCGTTCTTGCCTCACTCTGTTCTGTCTGTCTTGTATGCCTAGTCTTGCTATGTTCAAACTCAAAACTCTCACCTTTTACGCGTCACTCTGTATTTTCCCTTGTGTCCACTCCAGCGCATCGTCGACATCTCATTATTTTCGAATTGTCGTCTCGTCCTTGTCTCACTCTGCTCTGTCTCCCCAGATTGCCATGTTCAAACTCAAAACCCGAGCTTTTAAAGGATGTTATTCCCTCTCTTCTGTCGTTGGTCAATACCTCGGTATCTCCTCTTCTCACTCGTGTCTCATTTGTGCCTCCCTCCAGATTACGACGCAGCAGCAGCAGCTCCTGCAGCAGCAGCATAAGATCAACGTTCTCCAGCAGCAGATACAGGTCAGTGCCCACTGCTTACTGTGCTCCTTCTCTTCCATCTTAGTCATGTGTTCATACGCACACACACTTAAACACACGTGTGCACGCACACACATACACACGCACATGTGCGCGCACCCGAATGTGTTCGGGCACATACACACACACACACATACACACGCACATGTGCGCGCACCCGAATACACACACACACATACGATGGCCCCTGTAATTGACCTGTTTATGGGATCAATTGCTGGGTCATTGATCATCCCTAGATCAATACACTGTCCCCGGAGTCCCTACTACCGACTTCTCTCTGCTACCTCTTCCGTTTATCAACATCTTTTTTTCCTTCCTTTCTCCACACTTTCATTCCTCTAAATTCGCTCAATCATACATACTGGTCATCTATTTTTCTCTAGCTACTTGCTACCCCAAATCCCATCCCTCCCACTCCATGTCTCTCTCCTCTTTCACTCTCACCTATATCCACCTCTTTTCTCCTTCATTCGCGTTCCTTCTATCGTGACAGAGTTCTCGCTCATACTCCCTCTTCACCAGACTCTAACTTTTCCCACTGTCCCGTCTTCACCGCTGGCGCTGACTGGTTGCAGAGACACTGACCCAGACAGGGGAGCTTCTTCCCTCTCACACACCCCAGAAAAGGCACGCCGTGGCTGGGGAAGGCAGTGAGCCAGGGCCCCTTGTGCTCTGCAGCTCTGGAGGTGTTCTGCTTTTAACAAGCCCCCCCCCCCCCCTCCTCCTCCTCTCTGCTTTTAATAAACCACAGATCTGAGTTCATTAGGACCGGCTCTCGGGGAGAGTCTGTGTGTGACAGCAAAACTACTAGTCTTTATGATCACGTGGCCTCAATGTGTCCTTAGGCTACAGTTTGTTTTGGTGTTGTTGAGAGAAGTAACGTTTTGGCATGTCTGCTGCTGTTAATTAAGAAGTGCGAACATGATCGGCAGACCTCGGTTCAAATTCTGTTTCGAAATCTTTCAAACACTTTGAGCCTTTGCTTTAAGTCTGGCTGGAGTGTCAAGTGGGTGGGGTTTTACACTTCAGACTTTTCTATTGGTTCCATTGCAACAGGAAAGCTCAGTCAAGCACAGATCAATTATTTGAAATGATTTCAAATAGTATTTGAACCCATGTCTGGCATACAGTTGTAAATACTCTTAAACATGCTAAGTCCTTTTGAAAGAGCTAAGTTGTCACGCCCTGACCATAGAGAGCTTTTTATTCTCTATGTTGGTTAGGTCGGGTGTGACTAGGCTGGGTCATCTAGGTAATTATAATTATGTTGGCCTGGTATGGTTCCCAGTCAGAGGCAGCTGTTTATCGTTGTCTCTGATTGGGGATCATATTTAGGCAGCCATTTCCCCTTTGTGCTTTGTGGGATCTTGACGATGTATGTGTCGCCTGTGAGCACTATAGCAGCGGCACGTTTCGGTTTGCATTTATTGTTTTCTTTGAGTTTCACTACCTAATAAAGAGGATGGAACCATACCACGCTGCATCTTGGTCCACTCTTTATAACGAGCGTGACTTAAGTAAGCTTTGGTTGCTGTGTACAACGAATGCCCTTGTGTGTCTTGAACAGTCTTGAACAGTGATTAGGAATAATCAATTGTGATTATTATTATTGCTACCAGTTTATACCAGTCGTGACTCTAGTGGAGTGTAATAGGGGATAACGAGTATAGGGAAATTACGTTCATTGACTTCTAACGCAATGCATTTCATACAAGCAGCGGCCAATGCTTAGTGAGGAAATAAAAGCTTATTAGGGTCCATGGAAATCACTGCATAAAATGTGTCATTATTAGAAATAACATTATTCTAATGAGTAGGATTACTCCTATTCTATTCTCGAAGTAGCCTATATATGTATTATAATCTTAACTCCAGCTGTAGAACACAATGCCTTGAAATATGGATTCACTTTAGAGCCCGGCCGCTGGGGTCCTGGCTGTTTATGCAGTGTTGAAAGTGTTTTGGCCTTAAACATACATGCAGCCCGGCACCACAAGAACAGTCCGTCTGCTTCTACTGATCGACTCCAGGCCTGCTTCTCCTTCCAGGCTACTGGGGACCAATGCTCTGAAGGGACTGACCAAGGGCTACTGTTTGGGGTTCATTCCCTGGCCTGCGTCCCAAATGGCACCCTCTTCCCTATATAGTGCACTGCCTAGGGAATAGGGTGCCATTTGGGACGCGGGGGCCCCCACTGTACTTCTGGGGGAGACAGCGTTTCACGGCATTTTGACGAGATCAGCATGATCGATGTTCCCCGGGTTCACACCTGTACTTCCCAGGTTCCCAGGTTGGAGTAAATTCAATTGCCCAAGTCCTAAATCCCTAGCATTTTGGAGGACTGGAAATTACCCAACTTTTCCCTTTTCGCGAATCCAAAAGTACAACCGCTTATGTCAAAGTTGTTTTCCTTTCTCTTGTTGTAATGTTGTTGTTTTTTTTACCAGTCTTGCGCTTTACGGTGAGGGAGAGCCCAGTTCAAAGTGACACTGGTTTCCTGTCATTTGGTTTTTAAATGGCCTGTAGAAGCAGCAGGGAACTTCCAAGGGTTAACGGAAAGCTTCCGACAGCCTCATGGTGAAATATTTGGTTACGCACGCGCACACACACGCACACACACGCGCACACACACGCACACGCACACGCACACACACACGCACACACACACACACACACACGCACACACGCACACACACACACGCACACACGCACACACACACACACGCACGCACACACACACGCACGCACGCACGCACACACACGCACACACACACACACACGTACACTCTGGGTGAGTGAGGGTGCCCCTTCCTTTGTTCGTCACGGTGGTTGACAGGCATGTGTCTTTGTTAAGTGAGCCCTTAATGTGTCTCATATTATCTTGGTTTCCGCAGGGCCACAGAGGCAGGCCCAGACTACAGATCCCGGGCAAAAGCTAACAGGCCTAATTAATGACTGCAAACCCACACTTCATTCTGTCCCCTTCAGTTCTTCAATCATCTCCTCTTGCTTTCATTTTTCTCCCCTCACTTTAAAATGTTTTTTTTTTTACTCCTCATCCCTCTCTCGTTCTTCACCTCCTCTAGGAGGAAATGCATCTGCTCCTTGCCTTTGAGCGCTCCTCACCTCCGCTCATTTGTTCCTCTTCTCCACGTTACTGTTTCCCCAAGGGTTTCTTTTTTTTAGATTCCTTATCAAGCCGGTTTCCACCCTTCTTTTTTTTTTAGCCTCCACACCTTCTCCTCAAAGGTTTTCTTTTGTCACTTAAAAAAAAAAAAAAGTTATATTTTACTTCCTCGTTCTCTTTTCTCCCTTAAACCTGACCTTGTCCTTGCCCAGTAGCTAATGTCGTCGCTCTTTAACAATTAGGTATAAAATGTCTTGTTCAATAGCCTCAGCAAGCAGGACGGGACACAATGGCTCGGAAAGCCAGTGGCCGACTGTAATGTCGAAACAAACTCAGCAACTATGGAAAATGACAGGAAGTGTGAGCCATCATGGTGATTGGCTGGTAAGGGATTTGTCTGGAGCCAATGTTGCTGGCAATGCGCACAGAGGATATTTACACGTGTTCGGGAAATGAGTAACGCACATTTGTTACGCACACACACACACACGTGCACATACACCACATTAGACAATCGTGAGTTCCTTCGGGAAGAAACACCATTTCCGGGGTTGGATAAATGTGATTTCAGATGGAAACGACCTCTGCGCTTTCGGAGGTGTTTCCCAATCCTGTTCTCGTGGAAGCCGAAGGGGTGCTAACACACCTGATTGAAATCTGTAATCAAAGGCTTGACGAGGATTTAACCTCTAGCGACGAGCAATCCCGTATCCGGGAGCGTAATCATAGCCTCAAGCACATTACCATAACGCAACGTTTCGTATTCATGAAAATCGCAAATTAAATAAAATAAATATATTCAAACACAAGCTTAGCCTTTTGTTAACAACACTGTCATCTCAGATTTTCAAAATATGCGTTACAGCCAACGCTAGACAAGCATTTGTGTAAGTTTAGCATGGCATAATGCTATGCTACGCTGTGCTGGCAGCAGGCAACATTTTCACAAAAATAAGAAAAGCAACCAAATGAAATCATTTACCTTTGAAGAACTTCAGATGCTTTCACTCAGGAGACTCCCAGTTAGATAGCAAATGTTCCTTTTTTCCAAAAATAATAGTTTTGTAGGCGAAAAACGTCACGTTTGTTCATCCTGCTTGGCTGAGAAATCAACAGAAAAATACTTCAACTATAACGCATTAGCATAACGCAACTTTTTCCTATTCATGAAAATCGCAATAAATAAATATATTGTCTCACAAGCTTAGCCTTTTGTTAACAACACTGTCATCTCAGATTTTCAAAATATGCTTTTCAACCATAGCTACACAAGCATTTGTGTAAGAGTATTGTTAGCTAGCATAGCATTAAGCCTAGCATTCAGCAGGCAACATTTTCACAAAAACAAAAAAAGCATTCAAATAAAATCATTTACCTTTGAAGAACTTCGGATGTTTTCAATGAGGAGACTCTCAGTTAGATAGCAAAAGTTCAGTTTTTCCAAAAAGATTACTTGTGTAGGAGAAATCGCTCCGTTTTGTTCATCACGTTTGGCTAAGAAAAAAATCCAAAAATGCAGTCTCTACAACGACGAACTTTTTACCAAATTAACTCCATAATATCGACAGAAACATTTTTCTTAGCCAAATGTTGTTTAGAATCAATCCTCAAGGTGTTTTTCACATATCAATTCGATGATAAATCATGGGGCGGCAGGGTAGCCTAGTGGTTAGAGCGTTGGACTAGTAACCGAAAGGTTGCAAGTTCAAATCCCCGAGCTGACAAGGTACAAATCTGTCGTTCTGCCCCTGAACAGGCAGTTAACCCACTGTTCCTAGGCCGTCATTGAAAATAAGAATTTGTTCTTAACTGACTTGCCTAGTAAAATAAAATAAAAATTTGTGGCAGCTGTGTTTCTCCTCGAAGCAAACGAAAAATACACGCAGCTGGAGATTACGCAATAATTGCAACAGAGGACCCTGGTAGATGTAGTCTCTTAAGGTCAATCTTCCAATGATTTTCCTACAAATACGTCACAATGCTGCAGACACCTTGGGGAAACGACAGAAAGTGTAGGCTCATTCCTGGCGCATTCACAGCCATATAAGGAGACATTGGAACACAGCGCATTCAAAATCTGTCGCACTTCCTGTATGAAATTTCATCTTGGTTTCGCCTGTAGCATTAGTTCTGTGGCACTCACAGACAATATCTTTGCAGTTTTGGAAACGTCAGAGTGTTTTCTTTCCAAAGCTGTCAATTATATGCATAGTCAAGCATCTTTTCGTGACAAAATATCTTGTTTAAAACGAGAACGTTTTTCATCCCAAAATTTTAATAGCGCCCCCTAATGCATAACTGGTTAAATCAGGTGTGTTAGTGCTAGAGTTTTAAAAAAAGAAAAAGAAAGAAAAGAAGCGTCTCTTTGGGCCCCCTGGACCAGGAGCTGGAAACACTGACTTAGAACATGTCTTAAAAGCTGCTGATATGAATGTGTGGGTGTAAAGCATACAAACAGTAACTCTGCCTACCAGCCTAAACTAGACCCCCCAAAAAATGCAGACGGACAGGAATCTATCTCGCAGACACATATGCGTACTCCCTCTTTCTTTCTCTTCACCCCCCCCCCCCCACCTCTTTCACATACACATTCACACTCTCTCAGTCCCCAACCTTACACACACACACACACACACGTTACTGCCCCCGCCTCCCACCCCACCCTTTACACAGTAGGACCATTAATACCATGTATGCATGTGTGTGTCTGCGTGTGCATACGTGTGTGTGTGTGTGTGTCTGGTGGGTAGTTGGGGAAGGGGGCCCTATGTTTTTCTTATGGCTCGGGGAGAGCAGGGCAATCCATTCATCCCTCTCTCCCCCTAGAAGAAGGCCTGCGCTTTGTGTTTGTACTGGTGGAGGGGAGTCAAGGCATTCCCAGAGGAACACAATGAATGGAGCATTCAGTCCCACTTTCCCCTCCACTTGGACACGCAGACTTTTCTTCTCCCCGTCATTCTCGCCCTGGTCTCTCGGTGATGTCACAAGACGTCTGTGTGTGTGTGTATGTGTGTGTCTTTGTGTCTGGGCCTCCTGTGTGTGCAGTGAGAGGGAACCTTATAGGGCCTTCCAAGAGATGGCAATCAAGAAAAGCCCTCCGCAGTCTTTGAGAGAAGCACACACACGCTGCACAGACACAGTCAAGGCCGGGTTGTTTGTGTCTGCTCTCCTGTTCACCCATGCTCTTTGAGTTCACACCCTAGAGACACGCCACTCATTTAACAAAATCAGCCACACATGTTCCCCTTATATTTTCTCCACTTCTACTTCTGCCTGACTGGACCACAACGTTACTTTCCATTTCCAGCGATAATTTCAGGTTAAAAATATAAAAAAAGAAGTAAGGTCAGATAATCAGAGAGTGTCACTGATTATTATGATGATGATGATGAGAGAGAGAGAGGGAGAGAGAGGGGGAGGGGGAGAGAGAGAAAGAGAGAGAGAGAGAGCTCATTAACTGTGCATACATATAGTACTAATAGATTACTCAAAAGAGAAAACCCTCAGGCTTGTCTTTGATACGATCTAGTCGTCCATTCAATACCAACCTCATTACTTTAACTACTTTGATGCTAACTTAAACCCCCACTTTGAGAGCTTTCAGGGTCAGATAAAATAAACTACACACACACACAGCATTATGTTGACTTTCCCAGGGAAACTGCTGTTTTCTTTTCTTCCTCCCAAGTTGACCCTTCACTCCTCTGCTCCTGTGTTTGTGTGAAGGTCTCTGTGTCAGGCCCCCTTTGAACTCTATTCTCTCTGTGTGTGTGTGTGTGTGTGTGTGTGTGTGTGTGTGTGTGTGTGTGTGTGTGTGTGTGTGTGTGTGTGTGTGTGTGTGTGTGTGCGCGCGCGTGCGTAAGTGCCTACTCTCTTACCTCACTCTCTCTGGAAGATATGAGCATGTGAATTGTGGGCAATATGCTTTTTGGATGTGATGATAGTGCCACAGAATCAAAATACTCTTCTATCTTTCTCCCTATCCCCCCTCTCTGTCTCTCTCCCTCCTCTCTGTCTCTCTCCCTCCTCTCTGTCTCTCTCCCTCCTCTCTGTCTCTCTCCATTCTCTGTCTCTCTCCCTCCTTTCTGTTTCTCTCCCTCCTTTCTGTCTCTCTCCCCCCTCTGTCTCTCCCTCCTTTCTGTTTCTCTCCCTCCTCTCTCTCTCCCTCCTCTCTGTCTCTCTCCCCCCTCTGTCTCTCTCCCTCCTCTCTGTCTCTCTCCCTCCTCTCTGTTTCTCCCCCTCCTCTCTCTCTCTCTCCCCCTCTCTGTCTCTCTCCCTCCTCTGTCTCTCTTCCTCCCCATCTGTCTATGTCTCTCTATCTCTCTCCCTCCTCTCTGTCTTTCTCACTCCCCATCTGTCTCTCCCTCCTCTCTGTCTCTCAATAACATTTCATTGCTTTATTGGCATAATAAAAAAAAAATTATTATGAACAATTCAACATTGGAAACATAAACACACTAAGAAACATTTATTAGAAACAGAAACAGAAGAAGAGAAGACATATAGACATATGAATCAGAATAGTCATTAGTACACCAAAACTAATAAACTCTCTCTCGCTCTCTCAGGTGCAGGGTCACATGCCTCCTCTGATGATCCCAGTGTTTCCTCACGACCAGCGATCTATGGCGGCCGCTGCCGCACAGCAGGGCTTCCTCTTCCCACCGAACATGTCCTACAAGCCAGGTACACACGCAGACACACACACACACACACACACACACACACACACACACACACACACGCAGACACACACACACACACGCAGACACACGCACACACACACACACACACACACACACACACACACACATAGACACACACCCAAATGAAATATTTCCGTTCTATGTGTTTGTTTCAAGTTAAGATGTGGCCCTTAGTGTCTCTCTCTCTCTCTCTCTCTCTCTCTCTCTCTCTCTCTCTCTCTCTCTCTCTCTCTCTCTTCTCTCTCTCTGTCTCTGTCTCTCTCTGTCTCTATCTCTCTCTCTTTCTCTCTCTCTCTGTCTCTATCTCTCTCTCTCTCACTCTCCCTCTCTCTGTCTCTCTCTCAATTAAATTCAAGGGGCTTTATTGGCATGGGAAACATGTGTTAACATTGCCAAAGCAAGTGAGGTAGATAATATACAAAAGTGAAATAAACAATATAAATTAACAGTAAACATTACACATACAGAAATTTCAAAACAATAAAGACATTACAAATGTCATATTATATATATATACAGTGTTGTAACAATGTACAAATGGTTAAAGAACACAAGGGAAAATAAATAAGCATAAATATGGGTTGTTACAATGGTGTTTGTTTTTCACTGGTTGCCCTTTTCTTGTGGCAACAGGTCACAAATCTTGCTGCTGTGATGGCACACTGTGGAATTTCCCCCAGTAGATATGGGAGTTTATCAAAATTGGATGTGTTTTCGAATTCTTTGTGGATCTGTGTAATCTGAGGGAAATATGTATCTCTAATATGGTCATACGTTGGACAGGAGGTTAGGAAGTGCAGCTCAGTTTCCACCTCATTTTGTGGGCAGTGTGCACATAGCCTGTCTTCTCTTGAGAGCCAGGTCTGTCTACGGCGGCCTTTCTCAATAGCAAGGCTATGCTCACTAAGTCTGTACATCGTCAAAGCTTTCCTTAAGGTTGGGTCAGTCACAGTGGACAGGTATTTTGCCACTGTGTACTCTCTGTTTAGGGCCAAATAGCATTCTAGTTTGCTCTGTTTTTTTGTTAATTCTTTCCAATGTGTCAAGTAATTATCTTTTTGTTTTCTCATGATTTGGTTGGGTCTAATTGTGCTGCTGTAGGACCAGCTTGCTTAGGGGACTCTTCTCCAGGTTCATGTCTCTGTAGGTGATGGCTTTGTTATGGAAGGTTTTGGAATCGCTTCCTTTTAGGTGGTTGTAGAATTTAACAGCTCTTTTCTGGATTTGGATAATTAGTGGGTATCGGCCTAATTCTGCTCTGCATGCATTATTTAGTGTTTTACATTGTACACGGAGGATATTTCTGCAAAATTCTGTATGCAGAGTCTCAATTTGGTGTTTGTCCCATTTTGTGAAGGCTTGGTTGGTGAGCGGACCCCAGACCTCACAACCGTAAAGGGCAATGGGCTCTATGACTGATACAAGTATTTTTAGCCAGATCCTAATTGGTATGTTGAAATTTATGTTCCTTTTGATGGCATAGAATGCCCTTCTTGCCTTGTCTCTCAGATCGTTCACAGCTTTGTGTAAGTTACCTGTGGCGCTGATGTTTAGGCCAAGGTATGTATAGCTTTTTGTGTGCTCTAGGGCAACAGTGTCTAGACGGAATTTGTATTTGTGGTCCTGGCGACTGGACCTTTTTTGGAACACCATTATTTTGGTCTTACTGAGATTTACTGTCTAGGTTCTCTGTCTAAGACAGGTTCTCTGTCTAAGATCTAGGTTCTCTCTCTCTCTCTCTCTCTCTGTCTCTCTCTCTCTCTCGCTCTCTCTGTCTGTCTATCACTCTTTCTCTCTCTCTCTGTCTCTCTCTCTGTCTCTCTGTCTCTCTCTCTCTCTCTCTCTCTCTCTCTCGCTCTCTCTTTCTGTCTATCGCTCTTTCTCTCTCAGTCTCTATCTCTCTCTCTCTCTCTCTCGTCCTCCTGCAGTATTTCACACTCTTTCTCCGTATCTTGCTTGTACTTCTGTTGCCCATGAGATCAGCAGAAACCTGTGTGAGACAAGGCTCACTTCCTGTTCACTTCCTGGTTGGTCATTTAAGGAGCAATAGATTGGCTATTGTGAACGGTGGAATGTTGCTGGTCATGAGGCGCTGAAAGCATGTCAGTTGCACAACACATATGTGGCATGAATTTTCACACACACGCGCGCACACACACACACACACACACACACACACACCCACAACAGACTCCCTCTCCCTGGAGTACATGGTATTCCCAAGGCAGTATTCTAGTCACCACCTGCTTTCCATTTTCTACTCTTCCTTTTCCACATTCCATTCTTTCACACATTCCAAGGCCCAGGATTTGTCCCGAATGGGCACCTATTCCCTATATAATGCATTACGTTACCGTAAGACTTCTAGTGCACTATGTCGGCAATTAGGGTGCTATTTTGGGACGCAGTTCTAGACACTGCACACGCAATACAGATGTGGGGTCCTTAATTTGACCAGTTACGTCACAGGAGTAAAATAGTCCCATCAGCAGGAGGATATGATGATCTTCAATCAATGTGCTAATTTCTAACAGGAAATGAGTTTGAGGCTCTTGTAGGCTGTAGTTTAGCTGTGAGATCTAGCGAAGGAAATAGAACTTTGTTTTTTTCCGTGAAGTCCGGAATGTAATTGCAAATAATGAGTAGACTGCAAATTGACCACGAGAAGCACAAATAGATATTTGAGGAAAACATGATAATTTCGAACCTTGTAGACGATCACGTGTCTCTCTATTATGCGTGGGAATACTTGGGAACACGTTTCCTAAATGTTAATCACTTGGAGCTGATTTCCTGGTGTTTGTACAGCAAATCTGTATGTTTTTTTGGTCAGGAAATTTGGGGGCCAAATAAAACCACCCTGGAATACTGGAATACTTTATGGGGCTCAAAATAATACATTCTAGCGTTTTTACTCTTGTAAAACCTAACGCAAGAACATAAGACATCTTTGAGAGAGGAGATGGAATAAAAAATGATACAACTCAGTAATAAAGTTATCCCTCAAGGAGGCGTGGCCTGTGGTTATCTTTTCTTTTTTTTTGTGACAGTATTTTAATTGTATTTTTTGTTGTGGAAGAACTAGACATTTAGGGAAGCCACCTACAGGAATGAGTCAAACAAACAAACAAAAGAGAGAGAGAACCAGAGTGAGCGAATGGGTCTGGAGTGGGGAGGGGTGCAGGCTTTCTCTCGGTGTGGTAAACTCCCTTGTCTCATCCCATGCTGTGTGTTGTGTTGTCTCTCCCCTCCTGTCAGGTGAGAACTACCCCATGCAGTTCATTCCATCCACAATGGCAGCTGCAGCCGCTTCAGGACTGAGCCCGCTCCATCAGGTAGGCCCATGTGCTGCTCCTGCAGTGAAACGTTTCCCGTAGGATCTAGGACCAGCCCCCCCCCCCCCCCCCATCCTAACCTTAACCATCAGCATCTAGGGGCAACTTCACCCTACACCCCCATGTGCTGCTCCACAAAGGAAAGATGCTAATATGCTAACAAGTATTTAAAGTGCCAGATTTAGGCCTACCAAATATCTGCACCAGGTGCAAAAGTTGATTTATTTCATTTTTTCCCCCGCGGAGGGAATTACTTCTAGAGGGTAGATCCCAATAAGCCAATGTTATTATCAGTTTGTGAAACAGTCGAACCCTAACAAACTAACTCGGCATCAGCGACAATGCTAACTAATCAACCCCCTATAGACTCCCATGTTTACCAAATCCTATAGACTAACGCTATTAATCTCTGAAACATGTCGGGCAGAGTCAAACAAAGGCCAATGTGATAAATCACTTTGGTGTTCCAACCCACCAGCACAGCACCTGGCCTAGGCAATTCGTCATCTTTTTTTTTATGGGTGCTTGACACCTGTGGTTAGCAATTGGCACGTATAGATAACAGCTATCATAGAACATGGCTACACAAGAAGACGAAGAACAGGACAGTCTTCCTCTCTCAGGCCAGGCTCTGCTTCCTATGTAGCTCTGCCGCCTGAGAGACGAGTCACGGCGAGGACACAGTGAGATGACAGCGAGACATAGCCGGCAAAAAAAAGAGACATCGTGTGACGCAATGGGACACAGCGAGACACAGCGAGACACAGAGACACAAAGGTTGTGTTAACACAGGCAGCCCAATTCGGATCTCCCCCCCCCCCCCCCCCCCACACACACTAATTGGTCTTTTGAGCAATCACATCAGATCTGTTCACATCAGATCTTTTTCAGAGCTGATTTGATTGGTCAAAAGAGCAATTAGTGGGGGAAAAATATCCGAATTCGGCTAACTGTGTAAACGCAGCCAGAGAGAGACAAATTGACACAGTGTGAAATGAAAGATAGACACTGTGAGATGAAAAAACGACACACAAGCGAGATACAGAGAGACACACAGACAATAGGTAACAGGCCTCAACAGCTCCATTTGTCATAGCAGTACGAAACAGTTTCTGCAACGTTGAGAAAAATTGTGTGTTTTTACTCTTATCATAGTGTTCGAGAATCAAAGAGCTGCAGATGAACGAGTGTCAGTGTCATTGTCTACTGTATGTATCGGGGACAAATGTAAGCATACAGCTGGAATGAAAGAAAGAAAGAAAGAAAGTCAGCCCAATTTTCTGCTAACTGCTCTTTTGACCAATCAAATCAGCTCTGGAAAAGATCTGATGTGATTGGTCAGAAGAAAGAAAGAAAGAAAGAAAGAGGAATACCAAATCCATTACACTCCTATAAAGTTATGCTTCTATTTAAAACTCTTTAAAGATGGAAGACAAGATCTGATCTCCACGTCTCTTGCATTCCACACCCTTTATTGATTTTACGTCAACAATAAGTTGCGCTTATGGTAAAGTCATAGGAAGCGGACTAGAATACAGCTAATTCACTCATCGTATTTCCTCATTCATGACCTGCACAACAAGCTGCAGAATGTTTTAGGAGCCAGGGGTATGCATCCCAAGTGGCACCCTTTAGAAAGTATATATATATATATATATATATATAGTGCACTACTTTTGACCAGGACTCATAGGGTTCACGTCGAAAAGGAGTGCACTATATAGGGAATAGAGTGCCATTTGGAATGCAAACCTAAATGTCCCCTTGCCACCGTGGGAACTTCGTCATACAATTGTTTCCAGTCCTTATGGCCGGTGTCTCGCGTCTGCAGTATTGTTCAATCAAAGAATGATGCGAGTGCAATGGAGTTGCTTTGCAGACGTTCCTGTTGTCGTCACGAGAAGTCGTGTTTGCAGATCTTTGTGTCCTACTGCATGTGATTTCCTTCATGGCAGGACATTTGTGATTTTTCACAAGTTTATAGGAGAGTCAAGTCTAAATGTTTCGGGGCATTGGCTCAACTTGAGGAGTGGTGATGTGTTCTCAATGAGGCTCAGCTTTGAGTATACAGTATGAGAGGGCATATCATATGTGTGCAATATATATATGACAAGCTTACTGTGAATGTTTACACATGCGTTTACACACGCATGCGCACGCACGCACACACACACACATAGGAATACACACCGATACACACACACACACACACACACACACACACACACACACACACACACACACACACACACACACACACCAGGAAGTGTTTCATTTAGCCTTTCCGTAGTTAGTGTCAGGCAGACAGGCAGTCCATTTCCCCCCTTCTCTCCTTGCTAACCTGCTGAAAAAGACAAAACCCCATTTGTTTTCCTGATCAATAGAAACCTAGCTAGCTAAGGGGATTCTCCCACTCCCCCTAGGGGCAGATCTAGGATCCATGTAGTCTTATTCATTATTATCTATCAGGAACAAATGATCCTAGATCAGCACTACTCAGCCCTCAGATTCAAATGTATAAAGCACAATAAGATGCTTTCTCTTGCGTACTATTTCACTAACCTGGCTATCAAAACCAGCATGGATGGAGGAAAATGACACTCATCATTTAGTTTCAGTCAAATTAGCACTAACTGCCAGAGCTCCCGTCCAATAATCAGGCAGCGAGGGGTCTTTTTTGAAGACTGTTTGTCAATTTGTAATTTAGAAAATCACTGCATTGTCTTTCCTCAGGGTTTACTGAAAAGCGAGAGGTCCGATTGGCGTTGTTTACGTTGCACATTGGCTTTTAGCCCGGCCATCGATCCCACAGTGTTTTTTTTCCCGGGAAAAGGGAGAAAAAGGCCTGTTTTTTACGCTTTTGTTTGTTAGACAAAAAATAATTATGCCGATTGGCAAAGATAGGGTCGATGTCAGGTAAACAATAGTCAAATTGTACATTTACGAGACTCAATGTGGCTAAGAATGACTGTGGCAATCTGCACCGCTTGACTCCCCAGTAACTGTCGACTACGGGCCGTGTTTGTCAGATCTACAGTGCATTTGTAAAGTATTCAGACCCCTTGACTTTTTCCAAATGTTGTTGTGTTACAGCCTTGTTCTTCTCATCAATCTACACACAATACTCTGTAATGAAAGAAAAAACAGGTTTTTAGAAAAATATGAATGTAAAAAAATGTCAAAGTTTTCAGACCCTTTACCCAGTACTTTGTTGAAACACCTTTTGCAGCGATTACAGCCTCGAGTCTTCTTGGGTATGACGCTACTAGCTTGGCACACCTGTATTTGGGGAGTTTCTCCCATTCTTCTCTACAAAGCCTCTCAAGCTATGTCAGGTTGGGTGGGGAGCGTCGCTGCACAGCTATTTTCAGGCCTCTCCAGAGATGTTCGATCAGGTTCAAATCAGGGCTCTGGCTGGGCCACTCAAGGACATTCAGAGACTTGTCCCAAAGCCACTCCTGCGTTGTCTTGGCTGTGTGCTTAAGGTCGTTGTCCTGTTGGAAGGTGAACATTCGCCCAGTCTAAGGTCTTCAGCGCTCTGGAGCAGGTTTTCATCAAGGATCTCGCTGTACTTTGCTCTGTTTATCTTTCCCTCGATCCTGACTAGTCTCCCTGGCCCTGCTGCTGAAAAACATCCCTACAGCATGATGCTGCCACCACCATGCTTCATCATAGAGATGGTGCCAGGTTTCCTCCAGAAGTGACGCTTGACATTCAGTCCAAAGACTTGGTTTCATCAGACCAGAGAATCTTGTTTCTCATGGTCTGAGAGTCTTTAGGTGCCTTTTGGCAAACTCCAAGCGGGCTGTCATGTGGCTTTTACTGAGGAGTGGCTTCCGTCTGGCCACTTTACCATAAAGGCCTGATTGGTGGAGTGCTGCAGAGATGGTTTCCTTCACAAAGGTTTTCCCATCTCCACAGAGGAACTCTGGAGCTCTGTCAGAGTGACCATCGGGTTCTTGGTCACCTCCCTGACCAAGGCCTTTCTCCCCCAATTGCTCAGTTTGGCTGGGCGGCCAGCTCTAGGAAGAGTCTTGGTGGTTCCAAACTTCTTTCATTTAAGAATGATGGAGGCTACTGTGTTCTTGGGGACCTTCAATGCTTCAGAAATGTTTTGGTAGCCTTCCCCAGATCTGTGCTTCAACACAATCCTGTCTCGGAGCTCTACGGACAATTCCTTCGACCTCATGGCTTGGTATTTGCTCTCGCATGCACTGTCAACTGTGGGACTTTATATAGACAGGCGGACTGCAATCAAGTTATAGAAACATCTCAAGGATGGTCAATGGAAACAGGATGCATCTGAGCTCAGTTTCCAGTCTCATAGCAAAGGGTCTGAATAGTTATGTAAATAAGCTATTTCTGTTTTATTTGTAATAAATGTGTAAAATGTTAAAAAATAACTGTTTTCGCTTTGTCGTTGTGGGGTATTGTGTGTAAATTTATATGGATTTATTTATTTTTGATTCATTTTCGAATAAGGCTGTAACGTAACAAAATGTGGAGAAAGGGAAGGGGTCTGAATACTTTCCGAATGCACTGTATGTGTGAAGCTCTTGTCTGATGTTGTTTTGGCAGCCATATTTAAAGGGGCGGGCATTCCTGTTTTAGTTTGTGTGGGTGTGAGTGTACTTGGGTATAGAGGCCCATAACTCAGACTTCCGGTGTCTAACTGTCTTACTCATTCCCATACATAATTCGTGCTTAGTAGAGAGCGAGACAGTGTGTGTGTTTGTGCATGTGCAATGGGCCTCCGAGACATTCCGCGTCGATACCTAAATCCCAGCTCTCCTCTCCTCCCCAGTCTTATGAACAGCAGCCATGCACCGCGGCGAGTAACGCTTGCGGCCACTAATGATTGACGTGTGAGGCCCCACCAGTCATTCAAAGCACATTCTTGCGCAGATCTCATATCGCCAGAGGCCCGGGCGCTCCTCGTACGCTCCAAGGAAAATAAGCGGTGTGACATCAGGGCTTTGTTTCATTGCGGCGAGGGCACCTTCTGTTTGTGTTTAATATCGGCTTGGGAGAGGGCCGTCCAACTCACTGCCTGAACCCCAGAATAAGACGGCGCGGCGGTCCTCCGCTCCGCTGCGGTGGGTCTCGTGTGTCTGCCGCCCTCCTCCCGGACCTCAGAGCTCCCAGGAGGCCTAGCAGTTTATACTGAAGTGAAATTAGATCTCACAACACTGGGGCCATGAGAGACTGGGGAGAGAGGAAGGAGAGGGGTGGGGGGAGCGAAGAGTGGGGAGGGGAAGGGGGAAGGGAGAGAGGAGTGAGGGAGGGGGGAGAGGAGAAGAGAAGATACAAGAGAGAAGGAGAGAGAACAAAATTAAAGAAGAGTGGCGAAAGGGAGAGATTAGAGGAGAGGAGGAGGTAGGGAGGAGAGTGAGGCAGGCCAAGTTTTGCTGAACACAAGCCATTTCTGGGTGGTTTTCCTGCAGGATTGGGGCTTTGATATGTTGTCAAGTCCTCAGACGGAGGTTGACAACGGTTTCAGGCAGTGGTCAGAGCTTTGATTCAGACTGCTGGACCTCAGACAGAGACTCTGTGTTTCTCTTTGCTAGATTGTTAAAAAAAAAAATATTTACCAAGTGTCTTGGACTGAATTGAGGTTGATTCTCAAGAGTTATTCTGTGAAGAGTAAGAAATATATATACATGTGTACTCTGTCATTTAACTTTTAAGCATTTCTCTGACTTGAAGTTTTGAGGAACACTCAAAACCTCAAACTGGATCCAAGCGTTGATATGAATCAATACGCCCCTCTGTTCCAAGCATCAGTTGAATGAATTGGCGTCTTAGATACACCGTCGATGATTTGAGTTAAATGTGCTTTCTCTGGAACCCAACCTTGGTAAACAAACATATTCTTCCAACAACGTTCACCGTTATCTTTTTCATTCTAGCTTCAACCCGATCAACTAAAGACAAGTGCTCTGTGTTTTCTCTCAGAATTGTGTGTGTGTGTGTGTGTGTGTGTGTGTGTGTGTGTGTGTGTGTGTGTGTGTGTGTGTGTGTGTGTGTGTGTGTGTGTGTGGTTGGCTCTGACACACACATCACATTGTAGACAGGAGTTTTGCCAAGCAGGGATAAGAAAACGATACACTGAGTCATAAAAAGAGAGGAGGCGGGAAGTAAGTGTCCGACTAGCGGCTGGCTGCTGATGTTAATAACTTGTCGGTTTCCCTATTTCCTCCCTTTGTAGCAGCTGTACGCTGCCCAGCTGGCCAGCATGCAGATCTCGCCCGGAGCCAAAATGGCCTCCCTGCCGCAGCCTCAAAACTCCTCAGGCCCCCTCTCGCCCTCTGCCTTGAAGAGTAAGAAGAGAGCATCGAGTCCTGTCACTCACATTAAGGTCAGCTGTCCCTTTACGCTTGACTTTGTGTGTTTGGTTTTGGACCTTGGTTATCTATGAATCACTGGCTACGGCAATGATTCAAGTGAAAGGGAGTGAACATGTATGCGCTCATACGGAGACACACAGACACACGCTCATGGAGTCATTGGCACTGGCTGCTGCTTGGCATGGGCTCAGACCTCTTTCACTGGAGCGAGCTCGAGACCATACTCGTAATCCTGACTCGACGAGGCAATAATGGGAGCCATGTGTCTATGTGGGGTCGCTGCAACCAGCATCACAATAGACCAGAGTCAGAACTCACCGCAGCTGTACAGTAGTACTCTGGCCTTGGAACGTCCACCCTTCCCTAACCCCTTTCCACTCTCGCTAACGCCCACACTGGCATCCCACTCGTCCCCCCAGCCTCCCAAATCACGTTCCTTCTCCTCTCCTCAAGACCGGTTTCAAATTAAATCCATGTTTGTTAGCGTATCCTTCACCACACAAGAGGCTTCCTCTTTTCCAGTTGTTGTCCCCTTCCAGGGATTTCTCACAAACTCAATGTGAGGCGTGAACTTTGGATTAGGAGAGAGGATAAGACACCACAACAAAAGTCCCATTGGCTTTTTTTCAACCCTACTGGATGATGAGATAGTTAAGGGACTTTCAATTTGAGCGCTGAACAGTACAGCCCTGTATTTTTGATTGAATTGATCAAATGTATTTATAAATGGCCACAACCTGAGAGGGGGGATAATTGAGTAAAGACCTGATCAAGTAGCAATCTGAGGTTGAAAATATAGCTGTGTAGCCTCCTCTGAATAATGTGCTGTCCCAACACAGTGGCCTGGGGAACACCACAAAAGGTTTAAAGCACTCTCGCACTCTAAAACACATTATACACACTCTCCAACCAACAGCCAAGTTTTTCACCAGGTCTTCACTTAAAGCAGTTTGTTATAATATCTTCATAACACCGTCAAAATACTGGTCCTTTCCCATGTAACAGGGCCATGGTGTGTTTTCAGCCTTTGCTTAGTTCTGCGCCAACTCTTTCTTCTGTCTTCCCCAGGAGGAAGGATCGACACAGCCCCTGAATCTCTCAGCCCGACCCAAGACTGGCGAGCCCCACCACTCCCCATCCTCGCCGTCACACAGCCTGTACCCTGGCAACAAGAGCAGGCCCATGAGCATGGGGAAGAGGCGCATCCCCAGCCCCCTCTCCAACATGGGCAGGGGCTCACTTGGTGGGTGCAGGGAACACACACATGCATGCGCAATCACTCACATTAGGTACACATGTAAATGTACACAAACCCCTTCACACTGCACACAAACAGTCCTAGCATCCTCCGCTAGTTCAAGTCACGAGATTTCAACCCCAAAGGAAACCTGTTTTTTTGTGTTTTTTTTACGAGAGACTAAAGCCCTGTAGTTAGCCCCCCTGAAAGACCCAGTTAGCGGAAGCAGTGAAGCCCAGCACACGTTATTTGGTTTCAAGAGACTTCCTAACATCATTGTCTGCCCTGTAACATAAACCGTTATGCTATCTGTGATTAAGCCCAATCTCAAGCCTCTCATTACGGTGAAACTATTTTGCTCGGTCTTCTAGAGCCGCTTCACTCGCGTTTCCTTCCTATGTGCTATTTTCTCAACCTTTTTTGACTGGCCACCCGTTAGAAAAGGAAGGCAACGGAAAGTTTGCACCCCACGCTGTTGTTTAACCCAAAATAAACCCCTAGCCTCAACCACCTAGGCACACGTGTTCATCTGAAAGAGCCGGATATGTACAAGCGATACGGTAACGGCTCCACCTCACCTTCGGACAGTCGAGGCACAATTTTGACAATATTGCTACTCATGTCTCAAAGAATAGGAGCTGCGGTCGGTGTCCCTTTAGATTCCGACGCTTTTCCTGTGAGTTCACGCACAGCAGTGATTTCAGATCGGTCTGCTGCTCTGTCCGTCACAATCAGACCACTGACAGGGGCTCAATGCTTCCCGCCCACAGACATCCTGTCTAGCCTGAACCCCACGCCACTGTTTGGGGACCAGGATGCGGTGATGAGCGCCATCCAGGAGGCGAGGAAGATGAGGGAGCAGATCCAGAGGGAACAGCTTCATCACCAGCAGCAAAGCCTGGAGGCCAAGCTCACGGCCCTGAGCGGCATGAGTTTCAGCAATGGCAGCAAGGTCAGAGTCACGGCACCGATAAAGACGCACGCACACACACACACACACACACTAGCTACTATCTAATCAGCGCTATTAGCCTCACAATGCAGACAGAAGCCTGAACAATGTACACTTGTCTTCTCACGTGCGCACCTGTAACGCCATTCTCAGATTGACACAGGGCAAGCCCAATTCTGTCATTCTGTCACTTTCTCCTCTCAAGTCATGCATGTACTGTAAAGGGGAAATTGTTATGGCTGCTTTTTGTTGTTGCTCTGGATCCCTGGCCAGTGCTCTTGAGATCCTAACTTCGTTCATGTCCACATGGCCACCCAGAAGCCCCGACTGCTTTGAACTGCCAGCAGCTGGGCCGTGTGTGTGTCCGTCAGTGTGCGCGCATGTGTGCCTGTGTGTGTATGTGTGTGAAGCAGGGGGGGTGGGGGGCGGGGGTGTTGAGTCCAGCAGCACCTCTTGGCCCCCCCCGCCCCCTAATCCTACACCCACGGGAAAAAAATATCAATCAGATCTGTCAATCATGGAACAGGAGCAAAAGGG